>NW_022610045.1:0-35506 GCF_000309985.2 Brassica rapa
GGTTATGTTGAAGCTCAATTCGGACAGTGCGGGTCGAGACGATACACGGCCGAGCAGTCTGTTCGGCCCGATCGATGGACTGAACCTCAGTTGCGTTGTTTCGGACGTTCTGATCCTCGTTCTGATCTGATTCCATGGACTGATCCTCGGACTGGGGCACATCATTCCCTCCTTCTTCAAAGGATTTGACCACAAATCCGGATCATCTACAAGAAAAGAGGAAAGATCAGAAACGTTAAAGCTCGAAGAAATGTCATACTTACCTTGAAGATCAAGCTGATAAACATTGTCATTGATCTTCTTAAGGATCTGGAATGGACCATCGACCCGAGGCATAAGTTTAGACTTTCTTTCTTCCGGAAATCGCTCCTTTCTCAAGTGAACCCAAACAAGATCACCTTCTTTGAAAATAACCTCCTTTCTTTTCTGATTGGCATATCTTTTATAGATCTCGGTCTTGGCCTCAATGTTTGCACGAACCTGTTCATGTAGCTTTTTGATAGTGGCCGCCTTCCTCTTGCCATCTGTACTAACTCTTTCACTCAAAGGCAAAGGTAAAAGATCAAGTGGGCACAAAGGATTAAACCCATAAACAACGTCAAAAGGAGAAAACTTTGTAGCAGAATGCATTGCATGATTGTAAGCAAACTCAACATGTGGTAAGCATTCTTCCCAAAGCCTAAGATTCTTTTTAACCAAAGATCTAAGCAGAGCAGACAAGGTTCGATTAACAACTTCAGTTTGACCATCAGTTTGCGGATGACAAGTTGTGAAAAACATCAATCATGTTCCTAGTTTAGACCATAAGGTTTTCCAAAAATAACTAAGGAACTTAGCATCGCGATCAGATACAATGGTGTTAGGCATTCCATGCAATCTAACAATCTCTCTAAAGAACAAATCAGCAACTTGTGTGGCATCATCAGTTTTATGACAAGGAATGAAATGAGCCATTTTCGAAAATCTGTCTACAACAACAAAGATTGAATCTCGTCCAGACTTAGACCTTGGCAATCCTAACACGAAATCCATAGAAATGTCTACACAAGGATGAGAAGGAATAGGAAGTGCAGAATACAAACCGTGGTTTGAAGATTTGGACTTAGACTTCTTGCACACCACACATCGGCTACATATCCGTTCCACATCTTTCATCAAGCTTGGCCAATAGAAGTGATCATGAACCGCCTTGTAAGTTTTCTTAACACCAAAGTGTCCCATAAGACCTCCTCCATGAGCTTCCCTGAGAAACAACTCCCTCAAAGAACATTGGGGCACACACAAGCGGTTATCAAAGAATAGGAATCCAGAGTTTTGAAAATACTTTCCATAAGCGACCTTGGAACATTTTCGGAAAACCTCTTTGAAATCTTGATCAGATGCGTATAAATCTTTGATAAACTCAAAACCAAGCAATTTTGTTTCAAGGGCTGAGAGAAGAGTATACCTTCGAGACAATGCATCGGCCACAACATTCTCCTTACCTTGTTTGTACTTGATCACATAAGGGAATGTCCCAATGAACTCCATCTAACGAGCATGCCTCTTGTTGAGCTTCTGCTGACCCTTAAGGTGTCTTAGAGACTGATGATCAGTGTGGATGATGAACTCCTTAGGCCAAAGATAGTGCTGCCACATTTGAAGGGCCCTCACCAAGGCATAGAGTTTTTGGTCGTATGTGGGGTAGTTGAGCATAGCTCCTCCAAGCTTCTCACTGAAATAAGCCACTGATTTTCCATCCTGCATCAACACAGCACCAATACCAACACCAGAAGCATCACATTCGATTTCAAAAGCTTTAGAAAAATCTGGAAGTACAAGTAAAGGGGCGTGAGTCAACTTCCCTTTAAGGATTTCGAATGCTTCTTCCTGAGCTGGTCCCCATTTGAACCCCACGTTCTTCTTGATTACTTCAGTAAGAGGAGCGGCCAAGGTACTGAAGTTTTGAACAAATCGCCTATAGAAGCCGGCAAGGCCATGGAAGCTTCTTACTTCACCAATGATGGTCGGAATCGGCCAGTCCCGGATTGCTTGGACCTTCTGCTCGTCCACTCTCAAGCCATCTGCACCTACAACAAAACCTAGAAAGACCACATGATCTGTGCCAAAATAACACTTTCCAAGGTTAGCAAACAAACGTTCCTTTCTAAGGACTTCAAGAACAGATTTCAAGTGCTGTTGGTGCTCATCAAGGCTTTTGCTGTAAATAAGAATGTCATCAAAGTAAACCACAACAAAATGACCAATAAAACACCTCAAGACATGATTCATTAGGCGCATGGAAGTACTAGGTGCATTAGTGAGACCAAAGGGCATGACAAGCCACTCATACAAACCTAGTTTTGTTTTAAAGGCCGTTTTCCATTCATCACCTTCTTTCATCCTAATCTGATGATAGCCATTTCTCAAATCTATCTTAGAAAACTACTTAGAACCATGGAGTTCATCAAGCATATCATCAAGACGAGGGATAGGATGTCGAGACTTTACTGTGATGTTGTTTATGGCCCGGCAGTCCACACATCCTCCAGGAGCCATCCTTCTTTGGTACAAGTAGAACAGGCACGGCACAGGGACTGAGACTCTCTCTGATGTATCCCTTCTCAAGCAAGTTTTTGATCTGTTTCTGCAGTTCCTTGGTCTCGACCGGAATGGTGCGGTACGCTGGCGGTTCGGTAGAGAGGCGCCCGGGACGAGATCGATCTGATGCTCAATGCCTCTCACCGGTGGCAATCCTTTGGGATTTTCTTCTGGAAACACATCAGAATAATCCTGCAAGATACCTAAAAACTCACTCAGAATCTCCGGTGCAAGGTCAGAAGAAGATGAGGCCAAGAGAGACTCTTTATAAATCAGTAAGAGAAATGGCTTTTGAGAGCAAAGAGACTTCCTTACCTGACTTTCTTTGACAAAGAAGTTGGAGTTTCTGGTACTGGTCTCAGGTTTATCAGCTTTAGAGTCTTGGTCTTGGTTCTTCTTAAGTTGGACCTGGTCTTGATGGACTTCCGAAGGCGACAAAGGCACCAAGGTGATCTTCTTTCCTTTATGATCAAATGAGTGCCGGTTTGTGAAACCATCATGCACTGCCTTCTTGTTAAATAGCCAAGGCCGGCCCAAGAGAACATGGCAAGCATCCATGGGAAGCACATTGCAAACAACCTCATCCTCATATCGGCCAATGGAGAGTGGAACCGTGACTTGCTCCTTCACATACTGTTCTCGGACTCATTGAGCCACTCCAACCTGAAAGGACGAGAAAGAGGCCGAGTAACAAGCCCAAGTTTCTTTACAAGGGTGTCACTAGCCACATTAGTGCAACTACCTCCATCAATAATTAAAGAACAAACTTTATCAGATATGAGACATCTAGAGTGAAAGAGATTCTCCCTTTGTTCTTTGTCATTGGATTTTGGTTGGACACTCAAGGCACGCCTAGTAACCAGTAGTGAACCATGGCTTGGCTCATCAAAAACATCCTCATCATAGATCGGATCAGAACTCTCCACGAAGGTCGAGCAAAACTCATTGATCCCTCCATCGACCTCCTCATCAAAGATGGGATCAATGGTGTCGTCCAAGACCTTCCTAGTAACAAGAAGGGGACCATGAACCGGGAAGTCAAGTTCTTCTTCCTCATGATCATCATCATACACTGGTCCGATATCCTTCTTGTCTTCTTCAGATTCGACTTCTCCATTCTCCAAGAGCACCATCACCTTTTGGTTTGGACATCGGTTGGCATAGTGGCCAAGGCCATGACACCTAAAGCATTGGATGTCTCTGGTTCGTTTGGTAGCTTCTTCTTTCTTTTCTCTATTAACACGAGCAGGGACATTTGTCTGAAAAGCTGTATTTGTTGTGGAAGAAGACTTACCCTTGTCTTGATAGTTTGGCTTGGAAGCAAAGGTTGGTTTAGAAGCAAAGGTCGGTTTAGTGAGACCCTTTCTCTTGACTTGTTGCTCGATCAGCACGGCCTTGTGTAACATCTGCTCCATGCTGTCATAGTCTTCCAGCTCCATGCGGTCTTGTATGTCCCAGTTGAGCCCGGTAAGAAATCTGGCCATGGTGGCGTCTAAGGGCTCTTCTACATCAGCTTTGATCATCAAGGTCTCAATCTCCTGGTGATAGTCCTCAACTGACTTAGAAACTTGAAGCAAACGCCTGAGTTTATGGTGTAGATCTCTGTGGTAATGGTCGGGAAAAAAGCGTCTCCGCATCAGCAGGGAAAGCTCATCCCATGTATCAACTGGCGCCTCACCTGCTCTCCTCCTGCTAGTCACAACTCGATCATACCAGTTAATAGCATAGCCAGTAAACTCAGCAGCAGCAAGTCTAACCTTTTTAATATCAGAAAAATTTTGACAATTAAACACAAGTTCAATTTTTCTTTCCCATTCAAGAAAAGCATCCGGATCATTTTTGCCATCAAAACTTGGAATTTTCAAATTTCAAACCACCCAAGCCATCATTGGTTCTTTCATTTCTACCAAAAGGATTGACATCACCTCGGTTTTGATGCCTAGGAACTCTCCTTGGACAGTTGATGGATCAATCATCATCATAAGACTCTTCTCGGATTTCTAGGTCGGACCGGCTGTTCCTCCTTGGATGGTCGTCTGGTTCTGGTTCGTGGCTGACTTGGATGGCCCTGAAGTTCATCTAGCCTCTGATGGATTGCCTCCAAACCTGTATTCAACAAGTTAGACATAGAATCATTGAGAGCACACATTTGCAAGTTAGATAATCCGGCATGTGAATTTCCGGGTTGGTTTCTTTCATCTTCACTATCCATGGCTACCTGAAAACTTAAACAAGGTAAAGTTAGATTAAAAACCTCACACACTCAGGTGTTTATCCTTGCCCACACACGGTTTCACTCAATTTGGTAGTCACACAAGAGAGTTTCCCTCAAAGTTCTAAGAGAACAAACTAGATAACCCAAAATGAGAATCCCAAGTGAAACACCCAAGAGACAAGATAGAAAGATAAGAGATTTAACAAGGGGAATCTGTATTAACCACCTCCAAGGCCGGGTTTCTCCTCGGCCAGCAGGCTTACTCTTCCACCACCAAACCACAATTGAAAACTTTTGATAGATTTTCTTTCTTTTTCTTTTTTTTTTTGATTAGATCTTTCTTTCTTTTATTTTAATATATATGGATGGTAAAGCGGGGCCCGGATTCAAAGATAGATAGAAGAAGAATTTCTTTTTTTTTCTGAAGAAAATGATAGATGAGAAAGATGGAATGAAAAGAGATACCGGAAGAGTGGCTCTGATACCACTTGAAGAACCCTAAGGAACGAACACTCAACCGGATCTGATGATATGAACTCGATCTGAAGAGATAGAGAACTGATGGATTGTTTAGTGACACAAAGGGATGCGGAAGACCCAATGATACTACTAGAACTCTCAATGGCCGCTTGATTTGACACACAAGTCCGGCTCAAAGAAAGGGGATTCACTTGGAGATAGCCTCACCAAGGGAACAAGAATGTTCTAATCAAAGAACAAAGAAAGAAATCTCAAAATGAATAAGGAAAATCGATTATCTTATTTCAAGGATGCGTTCTCTTACTTATACAACTTGTAGTCAAAGATAATAAATAAAAATGTATGAAAAAGAGACATAGAAAATAGATAGAAGACCAGATCTAGTCAAAGCACAGAAAATAATGTTGACTGGTCGATTTGAACTCTTCGGCTAATCTTGTCCAGGTTCGGTGTAACTGATAGCACGTCCCGCGGTAAGGAGCAGTACACGGCCGGTACGGTCTTCATGTACGGACGGGTGATTTTCATGGACTGTTCCGGACCAAAAGGTGGCTAAGTCTTTGGACAACCTCAAGAGAGTCTTGCCTTAGAGAGATTTGGCTGATCAAAGTTCATGAACTGATCGAAGTGTCGGATCAGTTCATCAGAACGATCGCCGGTTCGGCCGAGACGGCATAAGAGAGAGAGACCGTGGTCAAATTTGGATTCCACTCGATCAACTTCACTTCTGACTTGACCGATGGACTTAGCATGACGAACAGGACGGGAAAGGCGAACTTCTGTACGGTTGATTTGGCCATCTGGTCGTGGGTTATCCTGAAGCTCCAATTCGAACGAGTGTGGGTCAAGACGATACACGGCTCGAGCAGTCTTTTCGGCCTGATCGATGGACTGAACCTCAGTTGCGTTGTTCCGGACGTTCTGATCTGATTACATGGACTGATCCTCGGACTGGGGCACATCACCCTTCCCGTGGACTGTTCGGTGATTTTGGCCCACGTGGGCTGTCTGGTCAGTACATGCAGGACGTCCGTGGGTGTCCACCAGCACACACAGGACGTCCATGGCTGTCCGTGTGTGTCCGTCTGTGTCCGTCAGCACACACATGACGTCCGTTGTAAGACCCGATCCCGGCCGACTAGGCCGCGGTCGATGCCTCACGTCGCTCAGTCCATACCCGGACCAAACCTCTAAAAATTT
This sequence comes from Brassica rapa, assembly GCF_000309985.2. Taxonomy (NCBI): domain Eukaryota; kingdom Viridiplantae; phylum Streptophyta; class Magnoliopsida; order Brassicales; family Brassicaceae; genus Brassica; species Brassica rapa. Next base: position 6,476 of record NW_022610045.1, read on the forward strand.
TGCCCTTTATTTAAAATATCGCCCATTGGCGAGGGCTAACTCAGATCCTAGCTCAAGACTACCTTAGTCATTCCCTAGCTAGATCCTTTCAACTTATGCACAGCGGAATAGTATCTACTTAACCATTGGTCTATAACCAATATAATACTTGTCTGGTCGAATCACCTCGGCTAATGGTTAGTATACTCAACTACCAGCTAGCTCCAAGGTCAATCCCGAACCCAAATCAAGGCATACAAATCTGAGGTTCCATTCCCCTAACCATTCTATCTAGATCTATGCAACATTGCTAGATCATACCTTTGCCACACCCAAGGAGCTTGTTAGCTCATCGGCCCAGCTACTCTAGCTGAATGAACTCATAAACCAGCTGATTGAGCTGTCACACTCGAACTGAGCTAGGACCGAGCTATGGCCAGCTGCCATATACTGCGTCCAGCTCCTTTACACACAAAAAACAACTCCCTTAGGTACTTAGTCATTCAGCCAACCATCCCCACAGACATAAGTAACCCTTGAGAAGACTTCAAACAGCTAAGGACATGCATCTGGCCCTTACCGGCTCATGCACTGTCCCACATCCTTTTGCCTTATCAACTTATGATACCAAGTCCAGCTCATGGACTAACAATACCCATCAGATCCTGAGTCAATCAACCAACCACCCCACATGACTCAGAACTGATGAGTCTTCATAATTCCTAATCAGTCATGGAACAATGTCCCACTGAACCTGATTAGTGTTGCTCTTACCACCGGTGCATCCTTCGACCAATCAGATCAGACACCTTGATCCATCATCCAAGGATCAGGTCGTCCATCCTTGCCCATGATCAGATCACACACGGCCTGCCTTACCAACACCAAGGTTGATAACCAGCAATTCCTTATGATCAATATCATAAGTGACAATATGTTCCAGCACACAAACATATGATCAGATATCCTAACACAAGGATCTGACCCCAATATGCCCTCAGGTGCAATTTTGACCCCAAGCAAACCTGCTCCAAAAATCAATTAAAATTCATGACAGTTCATGATAAATCATAACTAAGAGAATGGTCCAATCAGATTTCCTAGAACCGGCATCCATCCCATAGATCTCGGCCAAGATCAGCCGAACCGGCCCAAGGGACCATCTCTAAATCAATCAGATAAAAATCCCCAAATACCATGATAATTCACCACTAAGAGGATTCCAAAGTCAGATCGCCATAAATCCATCAGGAAGTAGGAGATCCAGACTTAGCTGCCAAACCAAGGCCATGGAGGGTTCTTCTGAACCGGCCAAGCCATGGTTCAGTGCTACTATGTCTAATCATCAATCTCAATCATAAGAAGAAGGAATAATATGATTAATAATCATAAAACATAGTAAGGTGTAACTGCAGGACCAGATCTGCCCATAGTGTACCAGACTATGTCAAATGGTCTGCAGTCCCCACCTGTTACCTCATCAGGGGCGTCCATGCTCTTCCTAGCAAGCCTTCATCAAACCCTTATCACATACTCCCAGTATTGATAAGATATAACCATGGTTCGTGCCCATCCCTCCTTCCATGGAACTTCCATGAAACCAGTTTCTATACTGCATCCATCTTCAAGGCTGTTCATGCCTTTGAGAGTGGAGTCAAGCCTTCCCCCTTCTCTCCCAACAATTTGCGTGTGTTCCCAAGACACAGAGGAAGCCTTATACATGATCATCCATGATCAATCACCATCCAAAGGTCGTGCATCACTTCCCTCTTTGTTTCCCATGAAACTGATTTCCACACCAATCTCCCTTTAAGGCTGCATTGGCCCTTGGGAATGGATTCCGGCCAACTCCCTCCTTTCCTCACCATTTGCGTGTGTTCACAGGCTCCAGATAAGGCTTTGGGTGTTGTTAACAATGATCAAAACCGTTCAGAGGGTCGTTCTCAACTTCCCCCTTGATCTGCCCCAAAACTGTCTCTTTATGGCCTTCACACCACCATGGGTCTTGGATTGGGAATCCAACCAACTCTCTGTATTTTTTCTCTGGATTCTTTGTGTTTCAGGGTGTAGAAGGAAGCCCTGGCGTGCCTGCAAAGGCACGGACTTGCCTTCCTTATATAGGAGAAGGGGTGGTTACTTCTTAACCATTGCATCCCTTCGGTATCATTTCTGGCCATTGATTTAATTAATGGTACATATTGCACCCTTTCGCCTATGGCAGTTACCACACGCCCTGGAACTGCCAAACCACTCCTGGAAAAGTCCAAACAAGGCCTAGACTGATTGCCCACGCCCATGACCCAACCACAAGAGCCCTCCAGCCCATTGGTACACATGGGTCATCCACATGGCCTGGTCACTGTCCCGACCCGAACCAACTGCCCAAGACTCGAACACTCAGTCCAGCTGAGTTGAGCTGATCCCCAGCTGATACAGCTGAGTGAGCTAGACCATCCAGCTCATGGAGCTCACCTACACTTCAGTGAGCTACACCGAGCTGCACTACACTTCTCCTAGCTGGGCGAGCTTGCTTACTGCATCGCCCAGCTCTTATACACTGTGTCCAGCTTGCTTCCTTTATCTTCTTCAATCCTTCTAAGTCCCTTGGTCAATTTCCAGACCTAGACTTAGTTTTCCCATGATCCATTCTGATCACTCACTTCATCGAGCTTCACCTGGATCTTGTCCAGCTCCTTTGAGCTTGTCTCCTTCTTGGATTAGCTATGGCTTAGCTCCCTGATGCCCTTAACCTTACCTTCAGGCCATGATATACTTGTCTTTAGGTCATATGACCTGAATGGTGTGTTTCCTCGCACCGCAGTCCGTCCGGACGATCCTATCCAGGATCGGGGACATGACAAGTCTCCCCACTTACGAAGGATTCGTCCTCGAATCCAGTGGTGTTAACCTCTTGTCTCATGACAAAGGTTCCATCCGAACTCCTTTGTACCCGGAACATGGAGCATGCTCGATTGGTTCTTTCTAATCAATTCGTTGCATCTCCCACCTTGTTCCTTCTCACTGACCACCTCTTGGTCATCATATACACAACAAGTCTCCCCCACTTGATAGATATTTAACCCAAAATCTTATCAAGTGGTCCATCAAGCACCCATACAAAGACATGACTTGTGTCACTGACCCAACTCTCCAGGTTGCGTTCGTAGTAGACACCAAGTCCATGTAGAACGCTCTAGTTCCATGACCAGATCAAATTCAGTACCAAGGAACATACTGAGTACTCAAGTCTTAGTATATTCAACAAATCTCCAAGCCACTCGATGCACCAGCCAAGTCCTAGCGAACATGTTCCAATCTTTTGGCTGGTCACTCTACCATGAGTCCTAACAGATTGTTCTGTTCCCTTAAGTCCTTCCTGGACAATAAGGTTTATGATTCCAGCAATTCATCAATCATGGGTAAGGGTACTTGTTCTTCCCAGTCACCCTGTTCAAACCCCTATCATCAATGCACAACCTAAAGCAACCATCCTTTTTCTTAACAAATAGGACTGGTGCTGTCATGTCCCCGATCCTAGATAGGATCGCCCGGATGGGCCATGGTGCAGGGAGACGCACCACTCAGGTCATTAGACCTTGAGACAAGCGTATCATGGTCCTGAATGAAGGTTAAGGGCATCAGTCAGCTGAGACTTAACCAGGATACGATGGAAACAAGGGTAAAGGAGTTGAGTGAGTGTTTAGGCAGCTGGACGAGTGTTGGTTTGAGTTCAATCAGCTCGGTTCAGCTGGTATTCAGTTCACCATGATCTGTTCAGCTCACAGGAGCTGGTGGACTAGCTCACTCAGCTGGGAACAGCTGGAGGTCAGCTCAATCCGGTGAACGGTGCGTTCTGGTTCGGATCAGTGTGGACGAGTCCGGGACGGTTACTGGGCGAGCCGATGGTCCGGGTGCAGGACGGTTCGACCAAATTGGTCTTAGGATTGGGACAGGGAGTGGGCAAGCTTCCAGAGTGTGAGCTGAGGCTCAGTGATCGATTTGTCAAAGGAAGAAAAGGGGAGAAACCGCCAATGGGCGGTTGTGGGACGGTTTTGGGACGGTTTTGGGAAGAAGGGATGTGATTTTTCCAGCTGGCAAGTTGGAGCGTCTGGAGCAGTGGGGCAGGATGGTGCTGAACAGACCGTAGTGTTACCAGCTGGAACCATTCCAACCACAGTGCTACCCGCTCTGGTGGAGCAGGTGGACAATGCAACCGGACTTCCAGTGGGTCCAACTCTTCCTACTGAGGTTAATGAAACTAATGTGGACGAGCAGCGAGAGCAAGTCCATGGAGACGATACTGGGTCGTCCAACGTTGGTGCTGGGAGTGGCCAGAATGTTGATGCAAACAATGTTCGGGTCACTGGTGCCGAGGAGGTCATTGAGCCGACCATAAGGGGCTTGGTGGAGGCTATGCAGATCATGGGAGCTCAGATAGCCTCCTTGACACAGGCGTTCAAACCATTGGTGAACTCGTCCGTGGGACAGGCTAATCCCCTGGTTCGGGTTGCTGCTGGAGTGGCTGATTTGGTGCTGGCTGTGTGGCTGAGGTGATTGAGATAGACCCACCGGTCAGGCCAGTGCATGGTATGGACTACCTGAAGGTTCTGGAGCATATCTCCAAGTTGGGAACCAAACACTTTGCTGGAAGTGTTGATCCTATGGAGGCGGACGAGTGGAGAACCAGGTTGGTTTGAAACTTCAAGTCCACACGATGTCCTGAGGATTACCAGAAGGACATAGCAGTACACTTCCTGGAGGGAGATGCACATAATTGGTGGTTAGCTTTGGACAAGCGTACCAATGGTACCATTGAGCACTTTGCTGACTTTGAGGTTGAGTTCAACCATAAGTACTTTCCTGCTGAGGCGTAGGATCGTTTGGAGTCCAAGTTCCTGGACTTGACTCAGGGACGGAGGAGTGTTCGTGAGTATGAAGAAGAGTTCAACCGACTCAGGAGGTATGTGGGAAGAGAACTGGAGGATGAGAAGGTTCAAGTCCGAAGGTTCATCCGAGGCCTAAGGGTGGAACTTCGAACGTACTGTTCTGTTTGTAAGTTCCACACGGTTTCTGAGTTGGTTGAGAGGATGGCCTTGCTGGAGACCAACCTCACCGAGGAGGGTAAGCAGAAGCTGAAGAGTGTGGTGGTATCCTCGGGTCAGAGTGGTGACAAGAAGAGGAAGAGGGACTCGACCGAGGAGGGTAAAACCTCAAGTGGTAGGTCATAGTGTCCTAAGTGTGGTCGATACCACGGTGGAGAGTGCTGGAAGGCCATGGGTGCCTGTACTGGATGTGGTAAGATGGATCACTCAGCCAAGGATTGTCCAAGCCCGTTGGGTGAATCCAGGACCTGTCACCACTGCAGCCAGAAGGGCCACTACCGCAGGGATTGCCCTAAGTTGCAAGGCAACCAAAGTAAGGGACGTGGAGAGGCTAGCAGGCCAGTCCAGGGACGAGCCCAGACCTCAACACCTCGTGTGTATGAGCTATCCAAGGATGTGGATGGGACTCAGCCTTTCCAAGCGATCACTGGTAACATTCTAGACTACTACTTTTACAATTCCAGTAGAATTGCATGGTATGGAACCTAGGATGGATAGATATACTTTGATGGGTCTTGTGTAGGGACCTTAAGTATTGGTGGTGTGGAAACACACACATTATTTGATACTGGAGCTACACATAGTTTTGTGAGTCCAAGTATGATAGGAAAAGGTTTGTTCCAGTATGGAACATGGGATGGTCCTGAACGAGTGAGTGCGGCCGGACGGCAAGTTATGAACTCACTCGGTCTGGTTAAGGACATCCCTGTGGTGATCTTGGATAGGCCGATGCCTATAGATCTGATTGTTGTCCCCCTCAAGCATCATGAAGTGATCTTGGGCATGGACTGGTTGGGAAAGTATCGGGCAACTCTAGATTGTCACCGGGGAAGGGTGCAACTTGAGAACGAGTTTGGACCCGATTAAGTACCAAGGAATCAAGCCAACCTCTTTTAGTTTGGTGGTTTCAGCAGTCCAAGTAGAACGGATGCTTGGAAATGGTTGTGAGGCCTTTTTGGCTACCATTTACACTGATGAGGTTGTAGGGGCCTGTGACCCAGAGGGTATACCGTTGGTTCGGGAATTTCAGGATGTGTTTGGGGAACTACAGGGCATTCTCCCTGATAGGGCTGACCCACTCATCATTGAATTGGAACCTGGAACGGCCCCATTATCAAAAAGTCCATATAGAATGGCACCAGCTGAGATGGCGGAGCTGAAGAAGCAACTTGAGGAGTTGCTTGAGAAGGGGTTCATACAGCTGGATGAGTGTTGGTTTGAGTTCAATCAGCTCGGTTAAGCTGGTATTCAGTTCACCATGATCTGTTCAGCTCACAGGAGCTGGTGGACTAGCCCACTCAGCTGGGAACAGCTGGAGGTCTGCTCAATCCGGTGAATGGTGCGTTCCGGTTTGGATCAGTGTGGACAAGTCCGGGACGGTTACTTGGCGAGCCGATGGTCCGGGTGCAGGACGGTTCGACCAAATTGGTCTTCGGCTTGGGACAGGGAGTGGGCAAGCTTCCAGAGTGTGAGCTGAGGCTCAGTGATCGATTTGTCAAAGGAAGAAAAGGGGTGAAACCGCCAATGGGCGGTTATGGGACGGTTATGGGACGGTTTTGGGAAGAAGGGATGTGATTTTTGGTAACTGTTCGCCCAGGCGGTTGGGGACAGTTTAAGTCGTCCTCTCTCTCTCATTTCTGCCATTCTGGTCGATTTTACTCACTTTCACACAGAGAGAAACACAGAGAAAATTCAAGAGAGAAAGAGAGACACAAACCTTGGATTGGCCGATTTGATCCAAGAGATTGTTCTTGAGTGTTCCTTGGGTGTTTAGGCGTGTGGTCAAGAGGATGGATTTGAGGCAGAAAGACAAGGAGAAGGCAAAGGAGAAAGAGAAGGAAGTCGCCCCTGGAGACCGAACTCCTAAGGTGAGAAGTGTGGCCAAGAGTAACCAGACAAGGCTGCGGATGATGGCCGTGTGAGTCTGGCCGGTTTGGATCGATTGGCCACTCCTTACTCTGACTTCTTCTACTCTGTTTTCTTCATATATATTGTACTATGGGTTGTTTTATGATATTACAGGGAAGGATCTACCGATCTTAAGGCCTTGGCCTGATCAAATCCCCATGAAAGCCCCTTGTTCTTGTGTGGGCTGTTCATGGCCGAGATCACTCTGATCTGAGCTGGTTCTTTTGAATCTGATTATGGGAATATTTTTCTTCTGAATTGTCATGATTTATCATGAATTTTATTTGGTATTTGGATCTCTTTTTAAAGGGGTCAGATTTGACATTTTTGATGATTGTTCTTGACTAGATTGGATCCGACCATGCAATGTGAACTGATTCTTGTTTTGTAATCTAACCTTGTGATTGTGTGTTTGTTTGTGTTGGATCCAGGACCAGAAATGGACCGTGGTAAGGGAAAAGCACCATGAGGACCGCGGCCATGGGAAGATGTGTGGTGATTGGGTTGATTCTGAAAATTGTGTAATTATTGTAGCCTATTGTGCAACTTGTGAACTTATGCGATTCTAGTGTGTGATCTATTTGTTAGGATGATGAATGATGTATGAACCTTGGTTATTATCTATGAAATATCTATTTGCCCTAGTCGATGTTGGATTGTTTAAGTGTGGATGTTGGAACCTCAAAACTCTAAAAAGACTTAGAATTATTTAACACTTGAACTTGAATATGTAAATGAAACTGGTTGCATTGTTTGGTGAGGCCGCGGTCTGGTTGGATTGGGGAATCCAGGATCGGGTCTTACAGGTGCTCCCCAAGGTGATACACTAGGGCGTATGAACCCCTTCTCAAGCAAATCCTCAAGTTGCTTCTTCAGCTCTGCCATCTGAGCTGGTGCCATTCTATATGGATTTTTAGATAATGGGGCCGTTCCAGGTTCCAATTCAATGATGAATGGGTCAGCCCTATCAGGGGTAATGCCCTGTAGTGCACCAAACACATCCTGAAATTCCCGAACCAACGGTATACCCTCTGGGTCACAGGCCCCTACAACCTCATCAGTGTAAATGGTAGCCAAAAAGGCTTCACAACCATTTCCAAGCATCTGTTCTACTTGGATTGCTGAAACCACCAAACTACAAGAGGTTGGCTTGATTCCTTGGTACTTAATCGGGGGTCCAAACTCGTTCTCAAGTTGCACCCTTCCCCAGTGACAATCTAGAGTTGCCTGATACTTTCCCAACCAGTCCATGCCCAAGATCACTTCATGATGCTTGAGGGGGACAACAATCAGATCTATAGGCATCGGCCTATCCAAGATCACCACAGGGATGTCCTTTGTTGGGGTCAAAATCGGTCACGACGGAATCAATGTCTGAAAGTCCGTAAAAATCAGCATAAACGTTTTTACGAAAAGTAATCTTCGTAAAGATATCTTTACGAAGAACCTTGCAGTAAAATATCGTCCAAATCTCAATCGAACCACTAAATACCGATTGTCCGAAGGCAACGGACATGTATCCAAATCGGCAGCGGACAAACTCGAGTATGGAAATCAGACCGCGGACAAGCCAAGCTCCATCGATACGCGGCGACCAAGCATGCACACGGCTCGGTCGCTACGTAGCGACCGAGCGTCAGTCCCGCTCGGTCGCTACGTAGCGACCGAGCCTGAGCCAAGCTCGGTCGCTACGTAGCGACCGAGCGTCCGTCTCGCTCGGTCGCTACGTAGTGACCGAGCCTGAGCCAAGCTCGGTCGCTACGTAGCGACCGAGCGTCCGTCTCGCTCGGTCGCTACGTAGCGACCGAGTCCAAGCCAAGCTCGGTCGCTACGTAGCGACCGAGTCCGAGCCAAGCTCGGTCGCTACGTAGCGACCGAGCGTCCGTCTCGCTCGGTCGCTACGTAGCGACCGAGCGTCTGTCTCGCTCGGTCGCTACGTAGCGACCGAGCCCGAGCCAAGCTCGGTCGCTACGTAGCGACCGAGCGTCCGTCTCGCTCGGTCGCTACATAGCGACCGAGCGTCCGTCTCGCTCGGTCGCTACATAGCGACCGAGCGTCCGTCTCGCTCGGTCGCTACGTAGCGACCGAGCCTGAGCCAAGCTCGGTCGCTACGTAGCGACCGAGCGTCCGTCCCGCTCGGTCGCTACGTAGCGACCGAGCTCAGCCAAGCTCGGTCGCTACGTAGCGACCGAGCGATCGTCCCGCTCGGTCACTACGTAGCGACCGAGCTCAGCCAAGCTCGATCGCTACGTAGCGACCGAGCGATCGTCCCGCTCGGTCGCTATGTAGCGACCGAGCTCGAGCCAAAGCTCGGTCGCTACGTAGCGACCGAGCGATCGTCCCGCTCGGTCGCTACGTAGCGACCGAGCTCGAGCCAAAGCTCGGTCGCTACGTAGTGACCAAGCGATCGTCCCGCTCAGTCGCTACGTAGCGACCGAGCTCGAGCCAAAGCTCGGTCGCTACGTAGCGACCGAGCACTCATCTCGCTCGGTCGCTACGTAGCGACCGGGCTCGAGCCAAAGTTCGGTCGCTGTGTAGCGATTGAACCTTTCCGAACATCGATACGACACCAGTCCTTGCATTCTCGTCAAACCTTCGAATGCTATCTCCCGAAGACTGTAGCAAGCTCAGTCCATGTTTCCCGCTATTCTAATTCATCGATCAAACTTCGCGGATTAGAAACCGCGGAAAACTCGTAGTAAACGTGTCGAGTCGGAAGACGGCCCAAAGGGACCTAAAACACGACTCGAGGCCCATCCTACGATTTTTCCTAACCAAAAGCCCGTGAACCACAGCATGGTTCACGCTTGGCCCACGAGGAAGGATAAATGTCAAGTTTCCGCGGATAAATACGGAAGTTTTGAAGATAATTGTGAAGATCGGGAAAAATGGAATATCTCCATTTTTATGCTATGACGGCTTAAGGGCAGAAGAGTAAAAGCGTAAACCGACCTTGGAGCTAGTATATAAGGAGTCCTAGGCGAGGAGCAAGGGAAGAGAACTTTTTTCAGAGCAAACTTAGCACTTAGAGCAATTTAGGCAATTTTCCGTTTTTGTTATTTCGAGCTGCGACTCAATTAGGTTTAGCCGTTTTAGGGTTGCTAGAACTAGGAATCTCGCCGACAGCTCTCGAGCCCAGGCTTATACCTTGTTGTAACGCTCATACGCAGATTCGGAATAAGATCTACTTTGCTCTCTTTTCGACTTCTTATCTTTATCGTTGTTATTCTCGTGTTCTGATTGCTTGACGTGTGGTAATTAACAGATATCCGGGTCCTCTGGGAAACTAGGGTTTTCTTAGTTTCCTTATTTAAACGGAAATCGACAGTGCGAATTTCGGTTCCCACAGTTTGGCGCTAGAAGGAGGGGGACTTACGGATCAATCTAACCCGCAAAAGCCACAACACTCTCAATCAGACATGTCAACCAACGACGCGGATAACGTGCAAACCCCTCTTAACGGAGGCAGCGGCACCGATCTCCATTCTCCAGCAGCGGACGTATCCGCGGCCAACGCACAAACCAACGCCGCGACGCTCGAGGAGTTTAAAAAGATGTTCGCCACCTATGAGAAAAGGTCGGAAGAACAGGATAAGCTCGTGAATACCTTGACCAAACAGGTTGAAACCTTAACGGCAAGGACTCGAGCAATCCATCCCCGCCGAACCACTAAAGTTCGCGGGAAAAGACTCGACTTCGCAACACCACTCGATAGGCCTGGAACCGCGCGGTAACGACCAAACTGTGGAAGTACGGATAAAACTGGGGGTAGATCGGCCTTGGTCCGACCATTCGCTACGTATTGAGTGACCAAGCCAATCGGTCGGTCGCTACATATTGAGCGACGAAGGCACTCGGTCACTCACTACGTATTGAGCGACCAAGACACTCGGTCGGTCGCTACGTATTGAGTGACCTAGCCACTCGATCGGTCGCTACGTATTGAGCGACCAAGGCACTCCGTCGGTCACTACGTATTGAGTGACGAAGACTCTCAGTCGGTCGCTACGTATTGAGCGACCAAGACACTCCGTCGGTCGCTACGTATTGAGTGACCTAGCCACTCGATCGGTCGCTACGTATTGAGCGACCAAGGCACTCCGTCGGTCACTACGTATTGAGTGACAAAGACTCTCAGTCGGTCGCTACGTATTGAGCGACCAAGACACTCCGTCGGTCACTACGTATTGAGTGACGAAGACTCTCAGTCGGTCGCTACGTATTGAGCGACCAAGACACTCCGTCGGTCACTACGTATTGAGTGACGAAGACTCTCAGTCGGTCGCTACGTATTGGGCGACCAAGACACTCCGTCGGTCGCTACGTATTGAGTGACAAGACGTTCGGTCGGTCGCTACGTATTGAGTGACCTAGCCACTCCGTCGGTCGCTACGTATTGAGCGACCAAGGCACTTCGTCGGTCACTACGTATTGAGTGACGAAGACTCTCAGTCGGTCGCTACGTCTTGAGCGACCAAGACACTCCGTCGGTCGCTACGTATTGAGTGACAAGACGTTCGGTCGGTCGCTACGTATTGAGTGACCTAGCCACTCGATCGGTCGCTACGTATTGAGCGACCAAGGCACTTCGTCGGTCACTACGTATTGAGTGACGAAGACTCTCAGTCGGTCGCTACGTATCGAGCGACCAAGACACTCGGTCGGTCGCTACGTATTGAGTGACCTAGCCACTCGATCGGTCGCTACGTATTGAGCGACCAAGGCACTCCGTCGGTCCCTACGTATTGAGTGACGAAGACTCTCAGTCGGTCGCTACGTATTGAGCGACCAAGACACTCCGTCGGTCACTACGTATTGAGTGACGAAGACTCTCAGTCGGTCGCTACGTATTGAGCGACCAAGACACTCCGTCGGTCGCTACGTATTGAGTGACAAGACGTTCGGTCGGTCGCTACGTATTGAGTGACCTAGCCACTCGATTGGTCGCTACGTATTGAGCGACCAAGGCACTTCGTCGGTCACTACGTATTGAGTGACGAAAACTCTCAGTTGGTCGCTACGTATCGAGCGATCAAGACACTCGGTCGGTCGCTACGTATTGAGAAACCTAGCCACTCGATCGGTCGCTACGTATTGAGCGAGGAAGACACTCCGTCTGTAACACCCCCGAACCGTCCTAGACATATGGTCGATCAACCGGCCAACAATCAAACAAGAACATGACCGATCGACCGTCCAATACCCAGGGTTGGAGATGAAAGGCCAACCGGCCAGCCAACAATCAAACAAGAACATGACTGACCGTCCAACCCAACACCATGGTCCGGAAGCGCTACGTGACGGGCTAGGGACAATCCGGTCAGAGTCACAAACTTTACTCCACGACCTAGACCAGTTCATCCACTAACTCGTCCCGCTGCGTCAAGGCATAAGGCTTTGCAACCCGTACCTAGAGTTAGCGTTTTCCGTTAGATCAAGGCCTAAGGCTTTTCAACCCGTACCTCGACCTAACGTTGTGTTAGACCGGACTAGTCAAATATCAGAGTACTCATGAAGCGCATATAAAACAATTACTTTTATTGATTCGAGAAATATTCATACATTGAATAATTCAAGACTGGGCCCGGCCTAATGCCAAATCGAGTCAACATAACACAATTCACAATACCGTTTACAAAAGGCATGAAAATCTACACCGGCGGTCCTAACGTCCAGCACGAAGCTATCCGATCATCCTTACCTAAAGCGACCTGCAAAAAGGACAACGGAGTTGGATGAGTAATCTAGTATTACTCAGTGAGCTGGCGGCCTCTACCCGCAACCTAGACTCTACCCAGACAACCCAAAATAACAATCAATCTAACCCTAGCATGCAATAAAAGCTAAGGCTAAGCAAACCGTTACTAAGTTAGACTTGGCCTCCTGCCATGATCTAGCTTCAAGTAACGGGAACCTGCATAAAAACAAGTCAACAACCAATCCCTAGTTAACCATATATACGCCTGAGTTCAGTACTCATGTAGTGTTAGACATTTAGACTATACAAGTATCACTAGTCGATCGACCAACAATCAAACAAGAACATGATCGGCCAACCAATGATACCGCATAGCTTTAATATCCACCACCCTTCACAAGCAATCACTCAAACACATACAGGCCAACGTCAGGCCTACACTAACGAAATACACATCAAGCCTAATCCGGTACCTAAACCAGACTTAGACTTAACGTCAGAACCTGCAAGCAAATCAATCAACCACAAACACAATCACAATAATAAGACTATGAGTAACTACGACTCGATCTAACTTGTAACACCGTATATCGGTGCTACACTAACTCGAGGGTTCCATAACCCTCTACGACACACTAACACAACACTCTAACCTGGGCCCTGGTGACTTCGTGTTCCTCCTCCCTATCGGCAATATCCTATCTTCCTACCACAAAGGCCAGAAGAAGGAACTTTCAACCGACCGCGGCCCACAGTCATTCGGGTCACCGCGCGACAGCCCACAGTCCTTCGGGTCACTGTCCCATTACACCGTCGTGTAATACTCAGCCATAGTACATGACACCGTTCGTCTGAGTCTTCCCGATCCAGCGAATAAGGGGTTTCCTTGAACCCGCTGGGTACGAGGCCGAGGAAACACTAATCAACCCCAAACAAGCCTAATATGGGCGGGTTACGCACATACTGTCGGCACACTCACACAACACAAACTCAATCTAGAACCTAACATAATGATAAAGTTCTAGACACTAACCAGACACTCGACTCTACAACACAAACCAATAGTACCAGTAGTCCGGCTTATATGGCCTAAGACCCTGAGTACTAATAACTAAACAAATAAATCAAACCGTTATCCAGATAGTCCAGCCTCCTGCTATGAAACTATCCTTAAAGATAACGGGAACCTGCACTCAACCATATCAACACGCAAGAATAGAAAACATGATGCATCCTAGCCCTAGTCCTAGTCAGGTTATTAACTCAGTCTTAATTCCATTCATCTCAGCTTAGCCCTTGCTAAACTGAGTCCGGTTCCATAAATAAAATAACCCTAAGGACTCTACCATTCAATAGCGTGATCATTCTAATCTATATGCAACTCGATCTACCCTAAATTCCAAGTGGAATTCAAACAAACCAACTCACAGTGTTCTAGGCGAGAAGCCGCTGGTTGATCGGAGAGGACTTGGCCAAAACCCAAGGGACGCCTTGACTGGACTGGATTGGACTGATCTTGACTTGGACATAACCTCGGCTTCATCATGAAGAAACTGACACGTCTGGACAGACTGATCTGGACAGAATCTCCTTTAGCTGCTGGACAGTTCTTCGGACATTTCGGTAGAGTATCGAGGAGAACTTCGACTGATCTGAACCCATGGAACTGAACTAATCTTGGACAGCACCTCCACTTGATTGTAGGAGAATATGACTGGCTTGGACGGATTGAATTGGACAGAGCTTCCGCGTCACAATCGTAGAGAATCGCCGATTGGACGGAACTGGCCTTCTCGGTGGAGTATCGGTCTTCAGAACTCAGCTACACTTTCTTTCTCTCTCTCTCTAACCACGTTGACTTGCTTCCCATCTGAATTGATCTTCAATTGGTTGATCTTCAGTTGGCCAGAACCTTCCCTAGGCGCTGACTTGAAATCAGTAGAGAAACTGATCTCGAAAACTCTCTAAAACTCTCAAATAGCTCAAAACCTCTTACTTTCTTTTTCTACTTCTTTCTCCCTCTCTAACCCACTTTTTTAACTTGCTTTTGAAAGGTCTGGATGAATGAAATGAGAAGGGGTCGTGGTCTTTATATAGGAGACACCAGCCAATCAGCTTCAGGTTGGTGGCAGCCCGTGTGTCGCTTCGCATGGCTCTGGACGCATGCGTCGCGGCACCTCGTGCTCCACATGTCTGATGGCATGACCAGGAGATCATGCATAGTGACACCATGCCCTCCAGATGTCTGATCCACGGCCTGACCTCATCCAGATTGACACTCAGCGCACACATGTCGCTCAGCATGCTCCGATCGCAGGTTTCGCGGCACCTCGTGCTTCTGGGTGTCAATCAGCATGCTGTGCTCTCCTGGGCTTCAACACCTCCTGCTTCCCTTGCCACATACCATGCCAGGCAGGTTACATGACGTCCTTATCTCATAGATAAGGCCAGCTCGAGCTTCTCGGTCCATTCGACTGATTTCGACCCTTCCGGTGAATTTTCGTCCCGTGATCAATCCCGAATATTTTTCTACGCCCGTTCTGATGAGATGAATATTTTTAATAAACTCCAAGTGAATCCTGACCTTGATGGAAAATATTTCCCGAGCCTCCGGCTTCCTCGAAAAATCGATAATACCAAAATTAGGGTTTTCGCCCAACTTCGGGTTTTCCCGTCGTGCTTCAATCCCGTCGTGCTTGCTTCCCGTCCTGCTTAATTCCCGTCCTGCTTCCGACTTATAATGTCTTCAGAATAATATTTTACTGATACGAAGATATTCTGAGAAAACTTCGCGATGAAGAAACGTCAATCTTCAAAAACGTCGAGCTTCTAAACCGTCGTGCTTCAAAAATGTGATTCTTCCAAAACTGCCGTCTGATCAATCTAAGACATTTCTAACAATGGTAGAGCAGCTTATCTCAACTCATGCTTCACTCACGATCCATTCTTCGAACTTCTCGTACTTCAAATTTCCCGATCGATCTGTATTGCCCGCGACTCAACCACAAAGATACTCGACCATTCTCTCTCTCTTTTCTTTTTTTTTTTTTTTTTTTTTTTTTTTTTTTTAACGGGTTTCTACATTCTCCCCCCCTTAATAGAATTCGTCCTCGAATTCTTAGTTGCGAAATTGCTGGTCTTCACAACACTCTCCAGTCGTCTCCATAACCTCTTTGCTCCTTCCACCACGGTTCCTTCAGTGTCCTCTTCAAGGCCTCCACAATTGTCTTTATATCTCTTCACTTGTATGATGACTGAGTCGTCCTCTTGCTTTTACTCTGTCATAACACACTCATCGCCCATGATACTATCTTGTCATTTTGATAGATATCATCCTTGTCCAGATTCCTCAAATCCTTCTCGATCTTCGTCTTCCCAAGTACTGATGAAGTCCTTTCCCAACGAAGTCTTGTTTCTTCCCATCTGTCCAGTCCATACCACAGCCCAGTTCTCCGAATCTGTCTCTCCTCTTTCGCTTCGGGTTTGGGTTTGGCCTTGAACTCCCTCCACTTTAAGGTTTTCATCCCTTAAAGTACCGATCAACAAACGCACTTACTCGCTGCAACTCAAAAGAACACTTCACATGCAAGTTAGTAGACAATTAATCAAATAATCTACTAACCTAGCAAATACTAACAATGCAACCTAACCGCAATTCTAACCAGCAACCTAACAGTTCTACCCAAGCAACCTAACAGTTCTAGATTCCACTATCTCAATCCTAATTCCTAAAACCACAAATCCTATCGCTGGACGTGACCGGTTTCCCTAATGCCTTTTGTGACTCATTTTGACTCGATAAATATTTAAAACCGATTAAATCATGAGTTCCGGAAGCATGGACGAAACCATGCTCTGATACCACCTCTGTAACACCCCCGAACCGTCCTAGACATATGGTCGATCAACCGGCCAACAATCAAACAAGAACATGACCGATCGACCGTCCAATACCCAGGGTTGGAGATGAAAGGCCAACCGGCCAGCCAACAATCAAACAAGAACATGACTGACCGTCCAACCCAACACCATGGTCCGGAAGCGCTACGTGACGGGCTAGGGACAATCCGGTCAGAGTCGCAAACTTTACTCCACGACCTAGACCAGTTCATCCACTAACTCGTCCCGCTGCGTCAAGGCATAAGGCTTTGCAACCCGTACCTAGAGTTAGCGTTTTCCGTTAGCTCAAGGCCTAAGGCTTTTCAACCCGTACCTCGACCTAACGTTGTGTTAGACCGGACTAGTCAAATATCAGAGTACTCATGAAGCGCATATAAAACAATTACTTTATTGATTCAAGAAATATTCATACATTGAATAATTCAAGACTGGGCCCGGCCTAATGCCAAATCGAGTAAACATAACACAATTCACAATACCGTTTACAAAAGGCATGAAAATCTACACCGGCGGTCCTAACGTCCAGCACGAAGCTATCCGATCATCCTTACCTAAAGCGACCTGCAAAAAGGACAACGGAGTTGGATGAGTAATCTAATATTACTCAGTGAGCTGGCGGCCTCTACCCGCAACCTAGACTCTACCCAGACAACCCAAAATAACAATCAATCTAGCCCTAGCATGCAATAAAAGCTAAGGCTAAGCAAACCGTTACTAAGTTAGACTTGGCCTCCTGCCATGATCTAGCTTCAAGTAACGGGAACCTGCATAAAAACAAGTCAACAACCAATCCCTAGTTAACCATATATACGCCTGAGTTCAGTACTCATGTAGTGTTAGACATTAGACTATACAAGTATCACTAGTCGATCGACCAACAATCAAACAAGAACATGATCGGCCAACCAATGATACCGCATAGCTTTAATATCCACCACCCTTCACAAGCAATCACTCAAACACATACAGGCCAACGTCAGGCCTACACTAACGAAATACACATCAAGCCTAATCCGGTACCTAAACCAGACTTAGACTTAACGTCAGAACCTGCAAGCAAATCAATCAACCACAAACACAATCACAATAATAAGACTATGAGTAACTACGACTCGATCTAACTTGTAACACCGTATATCGGTGCTACACTAACTCGAGGGTTCCATAACCCTCTACGACACACTAACACAACACTCTAACCTGGGCCCTGGTGACTTCGTGTTCCTCCTCCCTATCGGCAATATCCTATCTTCCTACCACAAAGGCCAGAAGAAGGAACTTTCAACCGACCGCGGCCCACAGTCATTCGGGTCACCGCGCGACAGCCCACAGTCCTTCGGGTCACTGTCCCATTACACCGTCGTGTAATACTCAGCCATAGTACATGACACCGTTCGTCTGAGTCTTCCCGATCCAGCGAATAAGGGGTTTCCTTGAACCCGCTGGGTACGAGGCCGAGGAAACACTAATCAACCCCAAACAAGCCTAGTATGGGCGGGTTACGCACATACTGTCGGCACACTCACACAACACAAACTCAATCTAGAACCTAACATAATGATAAAGTTCCAGACCTAACTAGACACTCGACTCTACAACACAAACCAATAGTACCAGTAGTCCGGCTTATATGGCCTAAGACCCTGAGTACTAATAACTAAACAAATAAATCAAACCGTTATCCAGATAGTCCAGCCTCCTGCTATGAAACTATCCTTAAAGATAACGGGAACCTGCACTCAACCATATCAACACGCAAGAATAGAAAACATGATGCATCCTAGCCCTAGTCCTAGTCAGGTTATTAACTCAGTCTTAATTCCATTCATCTCAGCTTAGCCCTTGCTAAACTGAGTCCGGTTCCATAAATAAAATAACCCTAAGGACTCTACCATTCAATAGCGTGATCATTCTAATCTATATGCAACTCGATCTACCCTAAATTCCAAGTGGAATTCAAACAAACCAACTCACAGTGTTCTAGGCGAGAAGCCGCTGGTTGATCGGAGAGGACTTGGCCAAAACCCAAGGGACGCCTTGACTGGACTGGATTGGACTGATCTTGACTTGGACATAACCTCGGCTTCATCATGAAGAAACTGACACGTCTGGACAGACTGATCTGGACAGAATCTCCTTTAGCTGCTGGACAGTTCTTCGGACATTTCGGCGGAGTATCGAGGAGAACTTCGACTGATCTGAACCCATGGAACTGAACTAATCTTGGACAGCACCTCCACTTGATTGTAGGAGAATATGACTGGCTTGGACGGATTGAATTGGACAGAGCTTCCGCGTCACAATCGTAGAGAATCGCCGATTGGACGGAACTGGCCTTCTCGGTGGAGTATCGGTCTTCAGAACTCAGCTACACTTTCTTTCTCTCTCTCTCTAACCACGTTGACTTGCTTCCCATCTGAATTGATCTTCAATTGGTTGATCTTCAGTTGGCCAGAACCTTCCCTAGGCGCTGACTTGAAATCAGTAGAGAAACTGATCTCGAAAACTCTCTAAAACTCTCAAAATAGCTCAAAACCTCTTACTTTCTTTTTCTACTTCTTTCTCCCTCTCTAACCCACTTTTTTAACTTGCTTTTGAAAGGTCTGGATGAATGAAATGAGAAGGGGTCGTGGTCTTTATATAGGAGACACCAGCCAATCAGCTTCAGGTTGGTGGCAGCCCGTGTGTCGCTTTGCATGGCTCTGGACGCATGCGTCGCGGCACCTCGTGCTCCACATGTCTGATGGCATGACCAGGAGATCATGCATAGTGACACCATGCCCTCCAGATGTCTGATCCACGGCCTGACCTCATCCAGATTGACACTCAGCGCACACATGTCGCTCAGCATGCTCCGATCGCAGGTTTCGCGGCACCTCGTGCTTCTGGGTGTCAATCAGCATGCTGTGCTCTCCTGGGCTTCAACACCTCCTGCTTCCCTTGCCACATACCATGCCAGGCAGGTTACATGACGTCCTTATCTCATAGATAAGGCCAGCTCGAGCTTCTCGGTCCATTCGACTGATTTCGACCCTTCCGGTGAATTTTCGTCCCGTGATCAATCCCGAATATTTTTCTACGCCCGTTCTGATGAGATGAATATTTTTAATAAACTCCAAGTGAATCCTGACCTTGATGGAAAATATTTCCCGAGCCTCCGGCTTCCTCGAAAAATCGATAATACCAAAATTAGGGTTTTCGCCCAACTTCGGGTTTTCCCGTCGTGCTTCAATCCCGTCGTGCTTGCTTCCCGTCCTGCTTAATTCCCGTCCTGCTTCCGACTTATAATGTCTTCAGAATAATATTTTACTGATACGAAGATATTCTGAGAAAACTTCGCGATGAAGAAACGTCAATCTTCAAAAACGTCGAGCTTCTAAACCGTCGTGCTTCAAAAATGTGATTCTTCCAAAACTGCCGTCTGATCAATCTAAGACATTTCTAACAATGGTAGAGCAGCTTATCTCAACTCATGCTTCACTCACGATCCATTCTTCGAACTTCTCGTACTTCAAATTTCCCGATCGATCTGTATTGCCCGCGACTCAACCACAAAGATACTCGACCATTCTCTCTCTCTTTTTTTTTTTTTTTTTTTTTTTTTTTTTTTAACGGGTTTCTACACCGTCGGTCGCTATGTATTGAGTGATGACTCTCAGTCGGTCGCTACGTATTGAGCGACCAAGACACTCAGTCGGTCGCTACGTATTGAGCGACCAAGACACTCCGTCGGTCACTACGTATTGAGTGACGAAGACTCTCAGTCGGTCGCTACGTATTGAGTGACCAAGACACTCGGTCGGTCGCTACGTATTGAGCGACCTAGCCACTTGATCGGTCTCTACGTATTGAGCGACCAAGCCACTCGGTCGTTCGCTACGTATTGAGCGACCAAGCCACTCTGTCAGTCGCTACGTATTGAGCAACCAAGCCACTCGGTCGGTCACTACGTATCGAGCGACCTAGCCACTCGGTCGGTCGCTACATAGTGACCAACCTGCGAACGAGTCGATCGCTATTATTTTTTCGGAAAAACTTTCGTAAAACTAAAATAAGCAACATTTGACAACCTTCAAAATTCTAACAACAATCATAGAAAAAGAATCTCTGATAAGGGAAGCGATGGAGCAAAATCCGAGAATCAGAATTCGCCCATCCGCCTCTCTCCACGATCTCCCAATCCTTCCTCTCACAACTCGATTTTTTCGACGATATGCTCATTCATTTTCGTAAATCCAATGATATTAAGATCGAAACATGGATCACGAAAATCGAGAAAATTGGTAGCTGCCTAAACGCGGCCAGGAAAGCATAGATATCCAGGAAGAATCAATATTCTTGCTATTCGAAATGAGCAGACAGACATGAAAAGAGTAAGGGCAAATGAGCAAGCAAAACAGAGAGGAGGCTAACCCAGATCTACGAGAGAACTAAGGTATTCCCGACTTGAAATCAGGCTTGGAATTTCGTAGAAAATTACTAAGAAATAGAAACGCCTAAGAGACTGCCGTAGAACTTTAGGGAACTTAAAACCTAGGTGGATAGTCTAGCGAAATAAGTCTTAGGCGATTTTTCCTGTCTCGGTATATTGTTCCATAATTGTTCATCCAGATCTTGCAAACCGATCTAAACTCTCCGAAAGTCGAGAAACGATCGCCACGCATATCATGCTCTCTTCCTAAAGAGAGAAAAAGTTAGAGACATGAACGTCGTCTTAAAACCGATTCGTTTCTGGCAATTTTCTCGGAACCGACATATCCCAAGTCGTCAACGTGGAAACAACCAAATCACAGTCCAAGCGTCGTCTATAAATCGCCCCGAATTATCGATCATTCCAAACATCAGAAGAGGAAACGTACACAACCATTCAAAGTATCGGTTCAACCGTTTTCTTTCGTAAAAAAAAAAAAGGGGGAGTAGGTACGTATACTATACTCGTATACTCCCAAACTTCAAAAAACTTCTGCAAATCGTCAAGAATAGGCAAACGACAATCTTAATATTCGTCTAAACGCTAGCAACATATCTAGACGATCATGAACATAATCTCAAAAACTATACATCATTTCTTATCGCAATCATGCGTACAGAAAACTTGTACCAATATCAAACTGAAACTCGACGATTAGCCAAAGTATTGAAACCTTTTTCGGCTTCAGAAAGCCAGTTTCATTTTAAAAATTTCTACGAGAAATCTTCAATCACCAAAGCATTTCTTTCAGTTTCCGTTGTACCAAGTAAGCTACGGAAAAGCATCGAAAACATTTGCGACAAAGAAAACTCGAGAATATATGTAGCATCGTGCACGTTAAAAGGATCACTTTCCTCTCGATGGTTAGCTAGAACCACTTCTGGTTGACCAATTCGTTCAAGAAACGAATGTGTCATGAGAATCCTCTCGAAAAACCTATGAAAAGCGTTCCGCGACTAGATCGTATTGAAATAAACTTTGGTAATACTCCATGGGTAACTCCAAGCAACTTTCATCTAAGATCAAAATCACAGCGGGAACGTTTCTCGTAGAACCCGCAGAAACAATGCTACTTTGACATATGTTTACATATCACTGATTTACAACCTTCGTAAAATCGGTTATATGATATGATAAATTATCGTGTAGCCCACAGTCGGAAATCATATGATAAATTCTTCGTAACGAAACTAAGTCCTAACAACCAAACGGTTAACGGAAAATCTAAACTTTTCGAAAATTGACCAAGTTCAATACGCTCCACAATTCACTTTAAGCCCGCAACGTTTTAACCATAATACGCGGCATGTAAGGAAAAATTCGTAACAAAGCTTCTAGAGCTATACGAAACATCCTAAAAAATGCACGAAATACATCTCGGAAGGCCAACTCTTCACAAAGAACCATGAAGGAAAACGCTTGTTCCCATGGACAAATTTACACGACACCTCAGTCATAATTCCTCGATCGCAAATAAAGCTATTAGCATCCGAGCAGGAACAACAATTTTTGGCTGCAAACATTCATAGTCAAACCAGAACGTTTCTCAAACACAGGGCAAATACTAAACCCTCGCAACATCGCGAAATATCTTCAAAGCCCGCGAACATTTCAAGCACGAAACGTGGCATACGAAAGAATAACAAATCTTCAGCATCGCGAGACGTCGCGGACGCCTGAAGATTAGTTCTTCGACGAAATTTCCTTCCTCGATAAAAACACCTTCATGGAAGACCAGACAGTCATACACACTAGCATCTTCTCAAAACATATTCTTCGCGAAGACTCAAAATAGTAATTTTTACCATTAAGTTTGTTGCTGATCACAACAAACTCTTAAACGTCCTAAACAGACTTAGCCATCTCGTAGAAGATGACTCTCTTACATCCGACACAAGGATAATAGCGCTATAAAAGAAATCCGAAATTTTGGTCTAGCACTTCCGGTTTCCGGAGAGATGCTCGATTCGTATCAAACAAGTCGTATAAGCCGAGAACCTATCGCGGACTTTAAATCGATACGAATTAGGAAGAAATCGCAACAGGAAAAACGATAGCCGGCCAGTCACCGCACAATCCTTAAACCGAAAGTAAACCTAGGTCTTGCCCTAAACCCAGCGCACTGGTCTCTAACATCTCTAGGCATAGTATCAAACACCCTGATACGAGATCCCAAAATTTGTCTCTTTGCCAATATTCGAACGTCTTCAGAAAAATCCCGCAAGTTTACACACTGCGGAAAACTCTCGAAACAGATTATGGATATGGCAATACACACAGAGTTAGATTACGAGACGACAACTCGTAGTCTTCCCTCTACACCCATACAAAATGCCATCGGCAGCAACACGCCTTATAACCGCTACATAAAAACTAGACCATAAAGGTCCTACTGGAAAACTAGTCATAAGAACCTTAAACTCCAAGACGAACTACGAAAGGCTTGATCCCTTCAACAAGGGTACGTAGGCAGCCGTTATAAGGCGCAGCCCCAATCTTATCGCGCTTTCTACTTTTAGGAGAGCGAGAAGATCACATACCACAGACCTTTTCAACCATTAATTCCGCCTAACTCACCTAGCTTGCCAAGCCACTCGCTAGAACCTCACGCTAGAAGCTCATGGTTCTAACGAGCTGGGGGGCTAACTGTTGGGGTCAAAATCGGTCACGACGGAATCAATGTCTGAAAGTCCGTAAAAATCAGCATAAACGTTTTTACGAAAAGTAATCTTCGTAAAGATATCTTTACGAAGAGCCTTGCAGTAAAATATCGTCCAAATCTCAATCGAACCACTAAATACCGATTGTCCGAAGGCAACGGACATGTATCCAAATCGGCCGCGGACAAACTCGAGTATGGAAATCAGACCGCGGACAAGCCAAGCTCCATCGATACGCGGCGACCAAGCATGCACACGGCTCGGTCGCTACGTAGCGACCGAGCGTCAGTCCCGCTCGGTCGCTACGTAGCGACCAAGCTCGAGCCAAGCTCGGTCGCTACGTAGCGACCGAGCATCCGTCTCGCTCGGTCGCTACGTAGCGACCGAGCCCGAGCCAAGCTCGGTCGCTACGTAGCGACCGAGCGTCCGTCTCGCTCGGTCGCTACGTAGCGACCGAGCCTGAGCCAAGCTCGGTCGCTACGTAGCGACCGAGCGTCCGTCTCGCTCGGTCGCTACGTAGCGACCGAGTCCGAGCCAAGCTCGGTCGCTACGTAGCGACCGAGTCCGAGCCAAGCTCGGTCGCTACGTAGCGACCGAGCGTCCGTCTCGCTCGGTCGCTACGTAGCGACCGAGCCTGAGCCAAGCTCGGTCGCTACGTAGCGACCGAGCGTCCGTCTCGCTCGGTCGCTACGTAGCGACCGAGCCCGGGCCAAGCTCGGTCGCTACGTAGCGACCGAGCGTCCGTCTCGCTCGGTCGCTACATAGCGACCGAGCGTCCGTCTCGCTCGGTCGCTACGTAGCGACCGAGCCTGAGCCAAGCTCGGTCGCTACGTAGCGACCGAGCGTCCGTCCCGCTCGGTCGCTACGTAGCGACCGAGCTCAGCCAAGCTCGGTCGCTACATAGCGACCGAGCGATCATCCCGCTCGGTCGCTACGTAGCAACCGAGCTCAGCCAAGCTCGGTCGCTACATAGCGACCGAGCGATCGTCCCGCTCGGTCGCTATGTAGCGACCGAGCTCGAGCCAAAGCTCGGTCGCTACGTAGAGGACCGAGCGATCGTCCCGCTCGGTCGCTACGTAGCGACCGAGCGATCGTCCCGCTCAGTCGCTACGTAGCGACCGAGCTCGAGCCAAAGCTCGGTCGCTACGTAGCGACCGAGCACTCATCTCGCTCGGTCGCTACGTAGCGACCGGGCTCGAGCCAAAGTTCGGTCGCTGTGTAGCGATTGAACCTTTCCGAACATCGATACGACACCAGTCCTTGCATTCTCGTCAAACCTTCGAATGCTATCTCCCGAAGACTGTAGCAAGCTCAGTCCATGTTTCCCGCTATTCTAATTCATCGATCAAACTTCGCGGATTAGAAACCGCGGAAAACTCGTAGTAAACGTGTCGAGTCGGAAGACGGCCCAAAGGGACCTAAAACACGACTCGAGGCCCATCCTACGATTTTTCCTAACCAAAAGCCCGTGAACCACAGCATGGTTCACGCTTGGCCCACGAGGAAGGATAAATGTCAAGTTTCCGCGGATAAATACGGAAGTTTTGAAGATAATTGTGAAGATCGGGAAAAATGGAATATCTCCATTTTTATGCTATGACGGCTTAAGGGCAGAAGAGTAAAAGCGTAAACCGACCTTGGAGCTAGTATATAAGGAGTCCTAGGCGAGGAGCAAGGGAAGAGAACTTTTTTCAGAGCAAACTTAGCACTTAGAGCAATTTAGGCAATTTTCCGTTTTTGTTATTTCGAGCTGCGACTCAATTAGGTTTAGCCGTTTTAGGGTTGCTAGAACTAGGAATCTCGCCGACAGCTCTCGAGCCCAGGCTTATACCTTGTTGTAACGCTCATACGCAGATTCGGAATAAGATCTACTTTGCTCTCTTTTCGACTTCTTATCTTTATCGTTGTTATTCTCGTGTTCTGATTGCTTGACGTGTGGTAATTAACAGATATCCGGGTCCTCTGGGAAACTAGGGTTTTCTTAGTTTCCTTATTTAAACGGAAATCGACAGTGCGAATTTCGGTTCCCACATCCTTAACCAGACCGAGTGAGTTCATAACTTGCCCTCCGGCCGCACTCACTCATTCAGGACCATCCCATGTTCCATACTGGAACAAACCTTTTCCAATCATTTATGGACTCACAACACTATGTGCAGTTCCAGTATCGAAAAGTACGTGTGTTTCCACACCATCGATCATTAAGTACTTAGATGAGTAGGATCTCGGTTTGATCACACATATGGAAAATGTCCCATACCATTCTCCAAAGCATCACACATCTGTGAACGTCCCATACCATTCACAAAAGTGTTTATAGTATACCTCAATCCTCATCATACTAAGATACTTAACATCGTGTTTCCAATTCCTATTGGAATTGATCCATTCCATTCACTCAATCTTAAGGAATCCTACCTTGACTTACACTGAGTCCAAGCTGATCCATCTGATCACAAGCCCACTCATGTACTAGCCATGTAGCGTCTCCCTAGGCTAACATGAACATTGCATATGCTCACTTGTTTAGAACGGCCACCAAGGGATAACATTTACCTCCAAGAGAGTGCTGCATGTTTCTTTCAACCAAAGCCACTCTCTGGTCCATGTTACTTCCTTTGTCCAGGTCGTCCATACAAAGATCTTGCATTGCGTCCATCATCCAATCCGTCTATTATTCCCAAATAACTAGATAAACTAACCTTTATGTTTTCAGGCTCTTGCCGTGGAATAGGTATCTTGGCTAAGCCGGCTTATTGGAACTTCCCCGTTCACAAGCATGAAACCAATCTTACATCAACTCTCGCTTGGCTCACCACAGCTAAGGTTCCAAGTCATCATAGTTTTCAGAAATAATTTCGGTTTGGAATCAACATCCTTGAGCACTGTCCGTAACTGGATCAAGCATGCTCTGATACCAACTTGTAAGACCCGATCCGGCCGACTAGGCCGCGGTCGATGCCTCACGTCGCTCAGTCCATACCCAGACCGAACCTCTAAAAATTTTGCCCTTTATTTAAAATATCGCCCATTGGTAAGGGCTAACTCAGATCCTAGCTCAAGACTACCTTAGTCATTCCCTAGCTAGATCCTTTCAACTTATGCACAGTGGATAGTATCTACTTAACCATTGGTCTATAACCAATATAATACTTGTCTGGTCGAATCACCTCGGCTAATGGTTAGTATACTCAACTACCAGCTTAGCTCCAAGGTCAATCCCGAACCCAAATCAAGGCATACAAATCTGAGGTTCATTCCCCTAACCATTCTATCTAGATCTATGCAACATTGCTAGATCATACCTTTGCCACACCCACGGAGCTTGTTAGTTCATCGGCCCAACTACTTAGCTGAATGAACTCATAAACCAGCTGATCGAGCTGTCACATCGAACTGAGCTAGGACCGAGCTATGCCAGCTGCAATATACTGCATCCAGCTCCTTTACACACACAAAACAACTCCCTTAGGTACTTAGTCATTCAGCCAACCATCCCCACAGACATAAGTAAACCCTTGAGAAGTCTTCAAACAACTAAGGACATGCATCTGGCCCTTTCCGGCTCATGCACTGTCCCACATCCTTTTGCCTTATAAACTTATGATACCAAGTCCAGCTCATGGACTAACAATACCCATCAGATCCTGAGTCAATCAACCAACCACCCCACATGACTCAGAACTTATGAGTCTTCATACTTCCTAATCAGTCATCATGGAACCATGTCCCACTGAACCTGATTAGTGTTGCTCTTACCACCGGTGCATCTTTCGACCAATCTGATCAGACACCTTGATCTATCATCCAAGGATCAGTCGTCCATCCTCTTGCCCATGATCAGATCACACACGGCCTGCCCTTACCACACCCAAGGTTGTTGATAACAAGAAATTCCTTATGATCAATATCATAAGTGACAATATGTTCCAGCACACAACATATGATCAGATATCCTAACACAAGGATCTGACCCCAATATGCCCTCAGGTGCATTTTCGACCCAAGCAAACCTGCTCCAAAAAAATCAATTAAAATTCATGACAGTTCATGATAAATCATAACTAAGAGAATGGTCCAATCAGATTTCCAAGAACCGGCCTCCATCCCATAGATCTCGGCCAAGATCAGCCGAACCGGCCCAAGGGACCATCTCTAAATTTATCAGATAAAAATCCCCAAATACCATGATAATTCACCACTAAGAGGATTCCAAAGTCAGATCGCCATAAAATCCATCAGGAAGTAGGAGATCCAGACTTAGCTGCCAAACCAAGGCCATGGAGGGTTCTTCTGAACCGGCCAAGCCATGGTTCAGTGCTACTATGTCTAATCATCAATCTCAATCATAAGAAGAAGGAATAATATGATAATAATTATAAAACCAAGTAAGGTGTAACTGAAGGACCAGATCTGCCAATAGTGTACCAGACTATGTCAAATGGTCTGCAGTCCCCACCTGACCTCATCAGGGGCGTCCATGCTCCTCCTAGCAAGCCTTCATCAAACCATTATCACATACTCCAGTATTGATAAGATCTAACCATGGTTCGTGCCCATCCCTCCTTCCATGGAACTTCCATGAAACCAGTTTCTATATGCATCCATCTTCAAGGCTGTTCATGCCTTTGAGAGTGGAGTCAGCCTTCCCCCTTCTCTCTTAACCAATTGCGTTGTGTTCCCAAGACACAGAGGAAGCCCTAGACATGATCATCCATGATCAATCACCATCCAAAGGTCGTGCATCACTTCCCTCTTGTTTCATGAAACTGCTTTCCACACCAATCTCCCTTTAAGGCAGCATTGGCCCTTGGGAATGATTCCGGCCAAACTCCCTCCTTTCCTCACCATGTGCGTGTGTTCACGGCTCCAGATAAGGTTTTGGGTGTTTTTTAACAATGATCAAAACCGTTCAGAGGGTTGTTCTCAACTTTCCCCTTATCTGCCCCAAAACTGTCTCTTTATGGCCTTTCACACCACCAGGGTCTTGGATTGGGAATCCGACCAACTCTCTCTATTTTTTTCTCTGGATTCTTTGGGTTTCAGGGTGTAGAATGAAGCCCTGGCATGTCTGAAAAGGCACGGACTTGCCTTCCTTATATAGGAGAAGGGGTGGTTACTTCTTAACCATGCATCCCTTCGGTATCATTCTGGCCATTGATTATATCAATGGTACAGATTGCACCCTTTCGCTTATGGCAGTTACCACACGCCCTTGGACACTGCCAAACCACTCCTGGACAAGTTCAAACAAGGCCCAGACTGATGCCCACGCCCATGACCCAACCACAAGAGCCTCCAGCCCATTGGTAC
>NW_022610046.1:0-28180 GCF_000309985.2 Brassica rapa
TTTGGGTTTCGGTCCGATGGTCTGGGTCCGGGCCGATGGCAGGCCATGGGCGGTCCGGCCATGAGGTCAAATGGACTGTTGGGCTTGGGACAAGGCCGTGGGCTAAGTCCAGAAGAGTTGGGTAAGGCTTTGGGCGCTCTGTCCGACCCAAACCCATGCGCTATTGGCGAAGGGGCGCATGCGGCCGAGAGGGTGTAACCCTTGGCCGATTGTGCCATCCGCTGCCAGTCATGCCTGTTGTGGCCAAGATTACCGGCCGCTCGTTTTTCTATAAATATGGGATCCTCTCTGTCCAATTTCATTCATCCAATCCAGAGTAAAATACTCAGAGAAATCATAGAGAGAGATAAAAAAGAGAGAGAGAGTTCCTGGCCAAAGCAAGGCCGATTGTGTGGTGGTTAGGTTTCCGGCGATCTGATCGTTTGTGAAGCAACCTCCGATCAAGTATGGGAGAACCGAGAGCAGGAGAAGAGCATGGAGAACCTTGACCTGGTTCAGAAGGTACGTGGTGGGCTTTGGCGGCACCAGTCCGAACGGAACGGTCCTTGTGACCGCACCGCGGCTCTGACGGTTCATTAGACCGAACCGCTTCTCCCTTGTGGGAACCGAAATTCGCACTGTCGATTTCCGTTTAAATAAGGAAACTAAGAAAACCCTAGTTTCCCAGAGGACCCGGATATCTGTTAATTACCACACGTCAAGCAATCAGAACACGAGAATAACAACGATAAAAATAAGAAATCGAAAAGAGAGCAAAATAGATCTTATTCCGAATCTGCGTATGAGCGTTACAACAAGGTATAAGCCTGGGCTCGAGAGCTGTCGGCGAGATTCCTAGTTCTAGCAACCCTAAGACGGCTAAACCTAATTGAGTCGCAGCTCGAAATAACAAAAACGGAAAGTTGCCTAAATCGCTCTAAGTGCTAAGTTTGCTCTGAAAAAGTTCTCTTCTTGCTCCTCGCCTAGGACTCCTTATATACTAGCTCCAAGGTCGGTTTACGCTTTTACTCTTCTGCCCTTAAGCCGTCATAGCATAAAAATGGAGATATTCCATTTTTCCCGATCTTCACAATTATCTTCAAAACTTCCGTATTTATCCGCGGAAACTTGACATTTATCCTTCCTCGCGGGCCAAGCGCGAACCATGCTGTGGTTCACGGGCTTTTGGTTAGGAAAAATCGTAGGATGGGCCTCGAGTCGTGTTTTAGGTCCCTTTGGGCCGTCTTCCGACTCGACACGTTTACTACGAGTTTTCCGCGGTTTCTAATCCGCGACGTTTGATCGATGAATTAGAATGGCGGGAAACATAGACTGAGCTTGCTACGGTCTTCGGGAGATAGCATTCGAAGGTTTGACGAGAATGCAAGGACTGGTGTCGTATCGATGTTCGGAAAGGTTCAATCGCTACACAGCGACCGAACTTTGGCTCGAGCCCGGTCGCTATGTAGCGACCGAGCGAAACGAGTGCTCGGTCGCTACGTAGCGACCGAGCTTCGGCTTGAGCTCGGTCGCTACGTAGCGACCGAGCGGGACGATCGCTCGGTCGCTACGTAGCGACCGAGCTTTGGCTCGAGCTCGGTCGCTACGTAGCGACCGAGCGGGACGATCGCTCGGTCGCTACGTAGCGACCGAGCTTGGCTGAGCTCGGTCGCTACGTAGCGACCGAGCGGGACGATCGCTCGGTCGCTACGTAGCGACCGAGCTTTGGCTCGAGCTCGGTCGCTACGTAGCGACCGAGCGGGACGATCGCTCGGTCGCTACGTAGCGACCGAGCTTGGCCGAGCTCGGTCGCTACGTAGCGACCGAGCGGGACGATCGCTCGGTCGCTACGTAGCGACCGAGCTTTGGCTCGAGCTCGGTCGCTACGTAGCGACCGAGCGGGACGATCGCTCGGTCGCTACGTAGCGACCGAGCTTGGCTGAGCTCGGTCGCTACGTAGCGACCGAGCGGGACGATCGCTCGGTCGCTACGTAGCGACCGAGCTTTGGCTCGAGCTCGGTCGCTACGTAGCGACCGAGCGGGACGATCGCTCGGTCGCTACGTAGCGACCGAGCTTGGCTGAGCTCGGTCGCTACGTAGCGACCGAGCGGGACGATCGCTCGGTCGCTACGTAGCGACCGAGCTTTGGCTCGAGCTCGGTCGCTACGTAGCGACCGAGCGGGACGATCGCTCGGTCGCTACGTAGCGACCGAGCTTTGGCTCGAGCGCTCGGTCGCTACGTAGCGACCGAGCGGGACGGACGTTCAGTCGCTGCGTAACGACCTGTTTCGAGCTTTCGTCGGACGTCTCGATTCTTTCTTCCGCCAAGCTTTTTCGTAAGGAAGAATCCTATTTCGAAAAGTACTCTTCGGAGAAACTCTTATTTTCTTCTTCGAACGTTTTGAATGTTTAAATTTGTCGTAACCGTTTTTGACCCCAACAGTTAGCCCCCCAGCCCGTTAGAGTTGTGACTCTAGCGGGCGGATAGATGACTTTGACAAGGTTAAGTGTATTGGACGAAATTTACAGTTAAAACTCCGCGGAAAAAAGTTGTCGAGGCGACATTCCGAACCCATACTTCTATAAGTAGTGAGCTCTTGTCATTCATTTCTTCACACCTTTCCTCCTTCATTTTCTTCAAAACCTCTCTAGTTTCATAACTTTCCTTTCAACATGTCTTCCTCCCAAGGTGATAAGAAGGATTCCGACGTCGAGATGGGTGAGGCCACCTCTCTGGCTCCGGTTCCAACTTCTCCGGCGGAAGTGCCGGCTTGTGTTGCCGGTCATCTTTCTTTCCGAGAGAAACTAGTTCGTCGCCAAGCCGAGAAAGAATTGGCTCAGACTGGCTCCGAGTTCCCGTCTTCCTCCGCGCAGGTCGTTGCCCCGTGTCACGGGACCGGCTTCGCGGCTCTTTCCCCGCAAGTCCTACCTGCGGGATCTTCCACGACTCCGATCCTCGTCGAGGACAAAGAGAAGGCCGCTGACTCTATGCCTCCGCCTCCAGCCAGAAAAGAAATCGTTCTGGCATTGCGTGCTCCTAGCGCTGTCCAGGCTACTCAGCCTAAGAGTCGGAAGAGGAAACTGGCCAAGAGCGGTGACGGGGAGACTTCGCAGCGAGGTGGGTCGAGCCTAGCATCGGGACTTCGCGGAAAGGTTTGTTTCTTGTTTGAATTCTCGATCGTCTGTCGTGCATTCTTTTCATGGACTTAGTCTTAAGAATTTTTTTTTTTGTTCGCAGTTCATATCGTTGATCGATGGGATGATCAGCGAATGTGGTTCTGAGACCAGTCGTCTTTCCGGGGAGTTGGTGGAGCTTCAGGGCAGATGGTCCGAAACCGAGGCTATGTTGACGGCTGTCGAGGACTCTCACTCTGCGAAAGTGTCGAAGCTCGAGGTTGCGATAGGAGAGCTTGAGAGGGACCTCGGGAAGACGGCGAGTTCCTTGCTTAAGGAAAAGAAAACCAGGAAGGCCAAATCCTCGGAGGTGCGTCGACTCCAGCGTCAGATCGAGAGTGACGCTGGACTAGCGCGCCGCGGGATCCAAGAGGCTACGGATGCCCTTCGTGCGGAGTTTCAGGCTCGCTTGGCGAAGATTTCTGCTTCCCTGGGTTCCCTCGAGCGTATCCGGTGCAGGGATTTCGCTTTGGCGACGATTGAGGGCGGGATGGCCGTGGTTCGGTCGCTCCAAAGTGAGACTCCCCCGACCTTGGAGGCCGAAGAGGCCCGACTGTCCGGCTGCAAGGGAGATATGGCGGCCGAGGATGGCGATTTCGATCTCATCCTGGCCGACCTAAAATCCGCTTGCTTCCTTCCGACGTGTCCAGAAGACCCAGAGGGGAAAGATCCGATGGTCGGAGAGAACGGAAGCGACGTGGCTCCAGGCTCGGACGAGGCGGCGGGTGAAGAGGGAGCGTAAGTTCTGAGGGTGACTTGGGTTAGATCTCTTGCGAGAGATTTGTTTTTTTTTTTTTTTTGTCTTTTATGCTTCGGCCTTGAACGGCCTTGTTTGTATTTCGGGACTGGCCGTGTGTGGCTTTGAATCCCTGCCGCTCCGCGGCTTTATGGTATGATAATCGGATAACGTTTTTATGAATTTGTGAATAGTGGGGAGGAAGGTGATGAGTTGTCGTCTCATATCCTTCTTCGATTGTGAAATGTTTTATTCGAGACCTGTTTCGAGAGTTCTTCCGCGAGATGTGAACTCTGCGGGGGCGCTGAAGGTATCGAACGTAAACATAGAGGCGTGGTTTAAGAATCTCTTATCTTTTGATATCATGCCTTTGAGATGTTAGAGACCAGTGCGCTGGGTTTAGGGCAAGACCTAGGTTTACTTTCGGTTTAAGGATTGTGCGGTGACTAACCGGCTATCGTTTTTCCTGTCGCGATTTCTTCCTGATTCGTATCGATGTAAAGTCCGCGAAAAGTTCTCGGCTTATACGACTTGTTTGATACGAATCGAGCATCTCTCCGGAGACCGGAAGTGCTAGACCAAAATTTCGGATTTCTTTTATAGCGCTATTATCCTTGTGTCGGATGTAAGAGAGTCATCTCCATGAGATGGCTATGTCTGTTTAGGACGTTTGTGAGTTCGATGTGATCAGCATCGGACTTGGTGGCGTGTGCCGTTGTTTTGATTAATTTGCGCAAAATAAATGTTAATGTGTGCATATATGTGTCTTTTTGCGGAGATTTCGTTTGCTCGGAAGAAATCAATTTTGAGGCATCTTTTGCGACGTCTCGCGATGCTAAAGGTTCGATTCTCCCAAGCGGCCGACCAATTTCCGAAGACCTCGTTGCGATTTCGCGGGTGAGGATGTTTTGATAAGTCGAAAACACCAAAAGTGCGGTAAGAAGTTTTCGATTTTTTGGGAGTATACGAGTATACGTACCCACTCCCCCCTTTTTAATAAGGGAGGACAGCTGAATTTGCCTTTCGGCAAACTGCCTACGTACTCCTTGCGGAGATCAAGCCGTCTCGTAGTTCAGTGATTGCGAGTTGGTTCGTTTAGTGATAGTATTTTTTGAGATGCATCGCATTCCAGGTTCTAGGGATTTTTATGCCCTGCATGTTGGCTATTTCGTAAGAACCTGGTCGGACGACTTTTTCGATTTTATAGGGACCTTCCCAGTTTGCTCCGAGTTTTCCCGCGTTTCGTTCAGCGGTGTTTTGGAAGACTTTGCGAAGGACCAGATCTCCCTGATTGAACCTTCGGTTCCGTACGTTGGAGTTATAGTATCTTGCAGCGGCGTGCTGGTAGTTTTGAATTCGGATGAGCGCTCGATCCCGGCGTTCGTTAATGAGGTCGAGATCGTCCAAGAGCATAGCATTGTTGAGTTCCTCTCGTTCGGGTAAGAACCTTCTTCGAACACCGGGAAATTCTACTTCTGCGGGAATCATGCACTCCGTGCCGTATACCAAGGCGAAGGGAGTTTCTCCCGTTGCTCGCCTTGGGGTGGTACGGTGAGACCAGAGGACTCCCTCGAGTTCGTCGGCCCATCTACCTTTTTTGGCCTCCAAGCGTTTCTTCAGTCCGTCGAGAATGGTCTTGTTGATTGTTTCAGCCTGTCCGTTGCACTGCGGATATCTGGGAGTTGACTTGTTGAGTCGTATCTTCCACTTTTCGCAGAATGCCTCGAATCGGGTGGAAATAAATTGAGACCCGTTATCGGTTACGATTTCGTAAGGAACTCCATGCCTACAGATGATGTTTTTCCATACGAAATTCTCGACTTGGACGTCTTTTATACTTGCGTACGAGTCCGCCTCTACCCATTTTGAGAAGAAATCGGTAAGGACTAGAAGGAAACGCTTTTGCTTTGAATTATGCAGAGGTCCGACAATATCCATGGCCCAGCGCATAAAGGGATAAGGCGACGTGATGGAGGAAAGAACTTCGGCGGGTTGTCGGATAGTTGGCGCATGCCTTTGGCATTTTTCGCATTTTCGTGCGAATTTTTCGCAATCTCCGATCATTGTTGGCCAATAGTACCCGTGGCGTTTGATTTTCACGGCTAGTGATCTTCCGCCGGAATGGTTGCCGCATGAGCCGGAATGTATTTCCTCCATTACTTTCCTCGCCTTTTCCCCTTCCAGGCACGTCAGGAGCGGTCCGGAGAATCTCCACTTGTAGATTTCGCCGTCTACTGTTACGTAGCGTGCGGCCTGTGTTCGGATCTTGCGAGCTGACCATTTTTCGGCGGGCAGTTGCCCGTCGATAATGTAGTCTCGAATCGTCTGAAGCCATGGGGTATCACAACCGTAATCGGATTGCTCTGATGGTGGTGGTATCGTAATCTCTTCCTCGTCGTCTTGACCCTCTATGAGATTGACAATGACTGGGGGTCCGATACTCGGATGTTCGATGAACTCGACCGGAATTACCCTTTTGAGTCCTGGATCGGAACTTGATGCTAAGGCCGCGAGGGCGTCCGCCTGGACGTTCTCGGAGCGGGGGATCCGGGTAAGGGCGAAACAGTCGAAGTCTTGAGCTAGACCTTGGACCAGTTTGAGGTACGCGTCCATCCGTTCGTCTCTGGCTTCATATTCTCCGCTGAATTGACTGGCCACTAACTGGGAGTCGCAGTAAGCGTGGAGATTGCGTATTTTTAAGCCGCGAGCCAAACGTAGACCTGCGATCAATGCTTCGTATTCGGCCTCGTTGTTTGAGGCATGGAATTCCAGTCTGAACGATTGTTCTAGGATCTCGCTTGTTGGAGATGTGAGACGGATCCCGATACCCGATCCTTGCTTGGATGAAGATCCGTCGACGTGGAGGAGCCAGGTGGAATTTGGTTCCTCGTTGGTTATTGCTCCTGTTGGAAGTTCGACCAAAAAGTCCGCGAGCACCTGTGATTTTGCGCTCGTCCTTGGTCGGTATTCGATGTCATACTCGCTCAATTCGACCGCCCACTTCGCCAATCGGTCTGATTGACTTGGGCTATGCAAAATTGTCCGTAAGGGAAAAGTCGTGAGGATAACAATCGTGTGGGATTGGAAATATGGTCGTAGTTTTCGGGCCGATGTCACGACCGCGCATGCCAATTTTTCCATCAACGGATACCTAGATTCGGCATCCAGCAAGGTTTTGCTTATGTAAAAAAATAGGTTTCTGCTCCCCGCGTTCTTCCCTGATCAGGACTCCGCTTACGGCTGTTGCCGATACCGCGATGTACAAGAACAAAGGCTCTCCTTCCACGGGTTTTGCGAGGACTGGAGGAGTAGCTAAATAACGCTTCAGCTGTTGGAAGGCGTTTTCGCACTCTTCCGTCCATTCGAATTTTTATTTCCTCGCAGGACGTCGTAGAAGGGCAGGCACTTATCTGTTGATCGTGAGATAAATCGGTTAAGTGCTGCGATTCTGCCGGTCAGTCTTTGGACTTCCCGTTTATTCTTTGGCGAAGCCATCTCGATTAGAGCGTTGATCTGTTTTGGATTTGCTTCGATACCGCGGTTGGTGACCAAGTAGCCGAGGAATTCTCCTGATGCCACGGCGAATCTGCATTTCGTCGGGTTGAGCTTCATGTTATGGGAATTTAGTTGTGCGAAACATTCTTCGAGATGTGACACGTGATCCCTTGCTTTGAGGGATTTGACAAGCATGTCGTCGATATAAACTTCCATCGTTTTTCCGAGTTGTTTGGAGAACATTCGGTTCACGAGTCGTTGGTAAGTTGCTCCAGCGTTTTTGAGGCCGAAGGGCATTACCTCATAGCAATAGGTTCCGCGATCGGTAATGAACGCAGTCTTCTCACGATCGTCGGGATTCATCCTAATTTGATTATAGCCTGAGAAAGCGTCCATGAAGGATAGGAGTTCGTTGCCCGCCGTTGCTTCTACCAATCGATCGATATGTGGTAGAGGGAAGCTATCAACTACTAAAATCGGCCACTTCCCGTTGGGCGAGCCAGTCGGGGTACCTTACTTCCGTTATCGACCCAACTTTAAGCAGTTTTTCGACCTCATCGTTTACTGCGGTAGCACGTTCGGGTCCCAGCTTCCGTCTTTTCTGTTTGACGGGTTTGAATGTTGGGTCGATGTTCAGCTCGTGACATGTTATGTTAATGTCGATTCCTGGCATATCTTCCGCAGCCCACGCGAAAGTATTAAGGTTCTTTTTAAGACAGGTTATGAGTTCTGTCTTTAAAGGCTCGTGGAGATTGGCTCCGATCTCGACGCAGCGCTCTGGGAAGGCTTCGTCGAGACAGATCGTTACCACGGGTTCACAGGTTGGCTCGCGTTTTTCGTCTAGAGCTGCGAAGATACGAGATTGCCAGAAGAATTCCGCTGAGTCCTGACTTCGCGTATCTTTGCTGGAGGTCTCTTTCTCCGCTTTCTTAGGAGTAATTTCGAGGATCGGTCTCTTTCGTTTTAGTTCCGCGGCGAAACAGACCTGAGAAACTCTTGGATTTCCCCAGATTACCTCGACTCCGTTAGGGGTCGGGAACTTGAGGCAAAGATGGTAGGTTGATGGGATTGCGCGCATGGTGTTCAGCCATGGCGTCCCCATGATAACGTTGTAAGATGCGGGGCGGTCGACGACTAGAAACTCTGTGATGTTTGTCACGGTTCCGGCTTTGACAGCGAGTCTAATCGATCCGTAGGCCATGGTCGTTTCCCCCGAAAGCCCTAGCAGTGGGCTTGGGCATTTTGCGATCTCGGATTGACTGATCCCCATCTTTTCAAGAGTGTCTTTGAAGATGATATCGGCCGAGCTTCCGGTATCGATTAGTACTCTAGCGACGTCGATATCTCGAATTGTCAACTCGATAACAAGGAGATCGTTCCGAGGTTTGGCTCGATCGACCGTTTCTCCCCCCTGAATGAGATGACATTCGCGCACGTCGAACCTCGCATGTCGTTCCTGATCGTTGAGTGGTTTTTGCGGGTTAGATTGATCCGTAAGTCCCCCTCCTTCTAGCGCCAAACTGTGGGAACCGAAATTCGCACTGTCGATTTCCGTTTAAATAAGGAAACTAAGAAAACCCTAGTTTCCCAGAGGACCCGGATATCTGTTAATTACCACACGTCAAGCAATCAGAACACGAGAATAACAACGATAAAAATAAGAAATCGAAAAGAGAGCAAAATAGATCTTATTCCGAATCTGCGTATGAGCGTTACAACAAGGTATAAGCCTGGGCTCGAGAGCTGTCGGCGAGATTCCTAGTTCTAGCAACCCTAAGACGGCTAAACCTAATTGAGTCGCAGCTCGAAATAACAAAAACGGAAAGTTGCCTAAATCGCTCTAAGTGCTAAGTTTGCTCTGAAAAAGTTCTCTTTCTTGCTCCTCGCCTAGGACTCCTTATATACTAGCTCCAAGGTCGGTTTACGCTTTTACTCTTCTGCCCTTAAGCCGTCATAGCATAAAAATGGAGATATTCCATTTTTCCCGATCTTCACAATTATCTTCAAAACTTCCGTATTTATCCGCGGAAACTTGACATTTATCCTTCCTCGCGGGCCAAGCGCGAACCATGCTGTGGTTCACGGGCTTTTGGTTAGGAAAAATCGTAGGATGGGCCTCGAGTCGTGTTTTAGGTCCCTTTGGGCCGTCTTCCGACTCGACACGTTTACTACGAGTTTTCCGCGGTTTCTAATCCGCGAAGTTTGATCGATGAATTAGAATAGCGGGAAACATAGACTGAGCTTGCTACGGTCTTCGGGAGATAGCATTCGAAGGTTTGACGAGAATGCAAGGACTGGTGTCGTATCGATGTTCGGAAAGGTTCAATCGCTACACAGCGACCGAACTTTGGCTCGAGCCCGGTCGCTATGTAGCGACCGAGCGAAACGAGTGCTCGGTCGCTACGTAGCGACCGAGCTTCGGCTTGAGCTCGGTCGCTACGTAGCGACCGAGCGGGACGATCGCTCGGTCGCTACGTAGCGACCGAGCTTTGGCTCGAGCTCGGTCGCTACGTAGCGACCGAGCGGGACGATCGCTCGGTCGCTACGTAGCGACCGAGCTTGGCTGAGCTCGGTCGCTACGTAGCGACCGAGCGGGACGATCGCTCGGTCGCTACGTAGCGACCGAGCTTTGGCTCGAGCTCGGTCGCTACGTAGCGACCGAGCGGGACGATCGCTCGGTCGCTACGTAGCGACCGAGCTTGGCCGAGCTCGGTCGCTACGTAGCGACCGAGCGGGACGATCGCTCGGTCGCTACGTAGCGACCGAGCTTTGGCTCGAGCTCGGTCGCTACGTAGCGACCGAGCGGGACGATCGCTCGGTCGCTACGTAGCGACCGAGCTTGGCTGAGCTCGGTCGCTACGTAGCGACCGAGCGGGACGATCGCTCGGTCGCTACGTAGCGACCGAGCTTTGGCTCGAGCTCGGTCGCTACGTAGCGACCGAGCGGGACGATCGCTCGGTCGCTACGTAGCGACCGAGCTTGGCTGAGCTCGGTCGCTACGTAGCGACCGAGCGGGACGATCGCTCGGTCGCTACGTAGCGACCGAGCTTTGGCTCGAGCTCGGTCGCTACGTAGCGACCGAGCGGGACGATCGCTCGGTCGCTACGTAGCGACCGAGCTTTGGCTCGAGCGCTCGGTCGCTACGTAGCGACCGAGCGGGACGGACGTTCAGTCGCTGCGTAACGACCTGTTTCGAGCTTTCGTCGGACGTCTCGATTCTTTCTTCCGCCAAGCTTTTTCGTAAGGAAGAACCTATTTCGAAAAGTACTCTTCGGAGAAACTCTTATTTTCTTCTTCGAACGTTTTGAATGTTTAAATTTGTCGTAACCGTTTTTGACCCCAACAATTCCTGGGAGAAACATCTACCTCTGGTAGAATTTGCTTACAACAAAGTAGTTTAGTAAGGCATGTCGCCATACGAAGCTCTGTATGGGCGTCCATGGGACACCCTTATGCTGGACCCAAGTTGGGTGAATGCAGCCGGAGATTGTCGAAGAGACAACCGAAAATATCAAGTTCTTGAGGGACAAGATGAGACAGGCACAAGATCGCCAAAAGAACTATGCAGATCGAAGAAGGAAAGATCTCGAGTTTCAAGTAGGTGACTTGGTGTATCTCAAAATGATTACCTTCAAAGGACGAGTCCGAATTTCTGGGAGACGGAAGTTAGACCCGAGATACTTGGGGCCGTTCAAGGTCATTGAAAGAGTTGGGATGGTGGCCTACAAGTTGGACTTACCGGCCAAGATGGACGCATTTCATAATGTGTTCCACGTCTCCCAACTTCGGAAATGTTTGACGGACCAAGACATCGCTCTTCCTGCCATTCCAGACGATCTTGGTAAGAACCTAACCTTGGAAACGAGGCCAGTTCGAATCATAGATAGGATGGAAAAAGCAACAAGGAAGAAGACGGTCCAGATGGTCAAGGTCGTCTGGGACTGTAATGGTCAGGATATAATCACTTGGGAGACCGAAGCTAGAATGAAAGCAGAGTACCCAGAGTGGTTGGACCAGTTTGTTTCCGAGGAAGCATTCGATTCGGATTCGAGGACGAATCCATCCCAAGGGGGGGAGACTTGTCACGCCCCCAATCCTGAATAGGATTGTTGGGACGGCCATGGTTCGAGGAAACGTACAAGCTAGTCTTGAGACATCAACGCAAGCGTTCCATGGTCGAGAAAGAAGGTTAAGGATATAAGGAAACTTAGATTTAACCTTATACGAGCTAAGTGTCAGCTAGGACGAGTAAGACGGTAGTTAGGACAAAGTGGACGAGTAGCTCGGCAAGCTCAAGGAAGCTAGGTTCAGTTCACTCCAGCTCAGTCCCTACTAAGTCAGCTCCACTAGCTGGACTACTAGCTCACTCAGCTGAGGCAGCTGAGTGTCAGATCATCTCAGCTAGATGGACTGTCCGGGCTTTAGGCCGATGGTCCGGGTCTGGGTCAGTGGCGGGCTGGGAGGTCCGGCCATGAGGCCATGGGCTGTTGGGTCCTTGGGCAAGGCTGTGGGCTGTGTCCAGGAGGCCTGGGGCGTGGGTTGGGCTTATGGCCGACCCCAAACCCAATCAGAAAGGGCGAAGGGATGCAAGTGGCCGAAAGGGAGCAACTCTTGGCCGATGGTGCCCATTCGCTAGCAAGTCGTGCCTGTTCGTGGGGCAAGACTTACCCCCTCGTTTTCTATAAATATGGGGGCTCTCTGGTCGATTTCATTATCCAATTCCAGAGTAAAATACTCAGAGAAAAACGTAGAGAGAAAGAAAGAGAGAAAGAGAGAGTTCCGGCCAAGAGAAAGGCCGATTGTGGTGGTGTTGTGTTCCGGCGACTCTGATCGTTGAGAACTAACTCCGGTCAAGAATGGGAGATCAAGACAAGGAGAAGAGCATGGAGAACCCAGACGTGGTTCACAAGGTATGTGATGGGCCGTGGCTCCATCAGACCGAACGGACGGTCCATGCGACCGCACCGCGGCTCTGGTCGGTTCCTAAATCCCATCCGGCTCTCCTTATCTATTTCAATTCGTTTCTCTTCTCTTCACTCTGGTTAAACACGAAAGGTTGTGTTGGTTGAGTCCAAGGGACACGTTCCTAGGCATTGGCCGAACATAACCAGACCGCTAGCCTTGACACGGGTCGGTTAGACGGATGATCCGATCGCACCAAGACTGGGCGGTTAGGACAAACGGTTGGGAATGACCCAAAGGGCACGAGTTGTCAAGAGTCATGAGTGTTCAAAGGTTGTGAGTTGCCAAAGGGTGTCAGGGACCAAAAAGTACGAGTTACCAAAGGTTGCGAACATTAAAAGGTACGAGAACCAGGAGGCACGATTGGCCAAAGGGTGCATGTTCCAAACGGTGTCTTTCGGGACAGGTTAGGACCGATCCTTATGGATCAGCCTATGGTTTGTCTAGTTAAGACAAGGTCACGGTTTGTCTAAGCCAAGGTAGAGTCGCAAGGTCTGACCGGTTGCTAAGCCTTCCAGATTAGGCTTGAGGCTTACTAGGCCGATTGGATCCAGGCCTAAGGCCGGATCAGGTAAGGGAGTCCGTTGGGCCATTGAGCCGGACTCCATTGGCCGGTCGCACCTAGATTCTATCCGGATAGACGGATTGGTCTTTGGGGACGATCCGGATCTGTTTGTGTGTTCTATTATCTATTCTGGACTATCTATCTGATTCTAAGTCAAGGGGTGGTTGGTTGAATGACTTAGGATACGGTAGGTAGGTTCATACGTTTTATGATTATGTTGACTGAGGTTTATCTAAGTTCTAGGAACCAAGCCAAGCATTGTAGAATCAATCCGTTCAATTCTCGGTTATGATTAATGCTTATCTGGTTGTGGTTTCAGGAACTAAGGATGGTTCTGGTCAAGCCAAGGAGCCGTAAAGGCTCGGTCAGTGAGAGGCTGTGCAACGTGTGGTTAGATGATGCTAGGGATAAACTAGTGATTGTCTATGAGACTGTTAAGAAGTTGTGTATTGGATCTCATGTTTCTAAGTAATACAAAGTTTATACATTGTTATTCTGCTGTGCAATCTGTTCCTTTGTTTATGAACCTCATATTCGAATATGAATTAGTAACTAATAGACTTAAAAATGGATCAAACAAGCAGAGAAATTAATAAGTAAGCCTGTGGACTCCATCAGGTCGAGAGGCCAGGGTTCGGGTCTTACACTGTGTGTGCTGACGGACAGCCACAAACAGCCCCGGACGTCCTGTGTGTGCTGGCGGACACCCATGGACGTCCTGTGTGTACTGATCAGACAGCCCACTTGGGACAAAATCACCGAAACAGTCCACGGGAAGGGCCAGCGTGCAGAGTCCAAGGACCAACGTGCTGATATGTGTACTGAGGGACAGCCACGGACATCCTGTGTGTGCTGACGGACACAGACGGACACAGACGGACACACACGGACAGCCCCGGACATCCTGTGTGTGCTGGCGGACACCCACAGACGTCCTGTGTGTACTGAACAGACAGCCCACGAGGGCCAAAATCACCCGAACAGTCCACAAGAAGGGTCAGCGTGCGGAGTCCAAGGACCAACGTGGTGATATGTGTACTGATGGACAGCCACGGATGTCATGTGTGTGCTGACGGACACACACAGACACACACGGACATACACGTACAGCCACGAACGTCCTGTGTGTGCTGATGGACACACAAGGACAGCCACGGACGTCCTGTGCGTGCTGACGAACACCCAACGACGTCCTGTGTGTACTGAACAGACAGCCCACGTGGGCCAAAATCACCCAAACAGTTCACAGGAAGGGCCAGCGTGTTGAGTCCAAGGACCAGCGTGCTGATATGTGTATTGATGGACAGCCACGGACTTCCTGTGTGTGCTGACGGACACAGATGGACACGCACAGACACACACGGACAGCCTCATACATCCTTTGCGTGCTGGCGGACACCCACAGACGTCCTATGTGTACTGAACAGACAGCCCACATGGCCAATATCACCCAACCAATCCACGGGAAGGGTCAGCATGCTGAGTCCAAGGACCAACGTGCTGATATGTGTACTGATGGACACACACAGACGTCCTGTTTGTGCTGATGGACACACACAGACGAATGTCCTGTGTGTGTTGACGGACAGCCACAGACGTCCTGTTTGTGCTGATGGACACACACAGACGTTCTGTGTGTGCTGACGGACCCACACGGACACACACGGACATCCATGGACGTCCTGTGTGTGCTGACGGACAGCAACGGACGTCCTGTGTGTGCTGGCGGACACCCACGGACGTCCTGTGTGTACTGAACAGACAACCCACGTGGACCAAAATCACCCAAACAATCCACAGGAAGGGCCAGCATGCTGAGTCCAAGGACCAACGTGCCGATATGTGTATTGATGGACAGCCACGGACGTCCTGTTTGTGCTGACGGACACAGACGGACACACACGGACAGCCACACACGTCATGTGTGTGCTGACGGACACACACGGACGTCCTGTGTGTGCTGAAGGACACCCATTGACGTCTTGTGTGTCCTGACGGACACACACGGACACACACGCGCACACATAGACAGCCACGGACGTCCTGTGTGTGCTGACGGACAGCCACGGACAGCCACAGACGTCTTATGTGTGCTGGCGGACAACCACGGACGTCCTGTGTGTACTGAACAGACTGCCCACGTGGGCCAAAATCACA
This sequence comes from Brassica rapa, assembly GCF_000309985.2. NCBI lineage: Eukaryota > Viridiplantae > Streptophyta > Magnoliopsida > Brassicales > Brassicaceae > Brassica > Brassica rapa. The sequence continues at coordinate 15,069 of NW_022610046.1, forward strand.
CGAACAGTCCACGGGAAGGGCCAGCGTGCTGAGTCCAAGGACCAACGTGCTGATATGTGTACTGATGGAGAGCCACGAACGTCCTGTGTGTGCTGACGGACACTGACGGACACGCACAGACACACACGGACAGCCTCATACATCCTTTGCGTGCTGGCGGACACCCACAGACGTCCTATGTGTTTTGAACAGACAGCCCACGTGGCCAATATCACCCAAACAATCCACGAGAAGGGTCAGCATGCTGAGTCCAAGGACCAACGTGCTGATATGTGTACTGAGGGACAGCCACGGACGTCCTGTGTGTGCTAACGGACACACACGGACAGCCATAGACGTCCTGTGTGTGCTGACGGACACACACGGACGGCCTGTGTGTGCTGACGGACACCCACGAAAGTCCTGTGTGTACTGAACAGACAGCCCACGTGGGCCAAAATCACCCAAACATTCCACAGGAAGTGCCAGCGTGCTGAGTCCAAGGACCAGCGTGCTGATATGTGTACTGATGGACAGCCACGGACGTCATGTGTGTGCTGACGGACACACAAGGACACACACGGACAGCCACAGATATCTTGTGTGTGCTAACGGACAGCCACGGAATGACACAGACGTCCTCTGTGTGCTGGCGGACACCCACAGACATCCTATGTGTACTGAACAGACAGACCACGTGGGCCAAAATCACCCAAACAGTCCACAGGATGGGCTAGCGTGCTGAGTCCAAGGACCAGCATGCTGATATGTGTACTGATGGACAGCCACGGACGTCCTGTGTGGGCTGACAGACACACACGGACACACACGATCACACACAGACGTTCTCTGTGTGCTGACGGACACAACCGGACGTCCTGTGTGTGCTGACGAACAGCAACTGACAGCCACGGCCATCCTGTGTGTGCTAGCGGACACCCACACACACACATGGACACCCACGGACGTCCTGTGTGTGATGACAGACAGCCACAGACGTCCTGTATGTGCTGGCGGTCACCCACGCAGGTCATGTGTGTACTGAACAGACAGCCCACGTGGGCCAAAATCACCCAAACAGTCTACGGGAAGGGCCAGCGTGCTGAGTCCAAGGACCAAAGTGCTGATATGTGTACTGATGGACAGCCACAGACGTCCTGTGTGTGCTGACAGACACAGATGGACACACACGGACAGCCCCAGACGTCCTGTGTGTGCTGACGTACAGCCACGAACGTCCTGTGTGTGCTGGCGGACACCCACAAACGTCATGTGTGTACTGAACAGACTGCCCACATGGGCCATAATCACTTAAACAGTCCACAGGAAGGGCCAGCGTGCTGAGTCCAAGGCCCACCGTGCTGATATGTGTACTGATGGACAGCCACGGACGTCCTGTGTGTGCTGACGGACACACATGGACACACATGGACAGCCACAAACATCCTGTGTGTGCTGACAGACAGCCACGGACAGCCACAGACGTCCTGTGTGTGCTGGCAGACACCCATGGACGTCCTTTGTGTACTGAACAGACAGCCCACGTGGGCCAAAATCACCCGAACAGTCCACGGGAAGGGTCAGCGTGCTGAGTCCAAGGACCAACGTGCTGATATGTGTACTGATGGAAAGCCACGGACGTTCTGTGTGTGCGGACGGACACACACGGACAGCCATGGACATCTTGTGTGTGCTGACGGACACCCACGGACGTCCTGTGTGTACTGAACAGACAGCTTACGTGGGCTAAAATCACCCGAACAGTCCAAGGGAAGGGCCAGCGTGCTGAGTCCAAGGACCAGCGTGCTGATTTGTGTACTGATGGACGGCCACAAACGTCCTGTGTGTGCTGACAGACACAGACGGACACGCACAGACACACACGTACAGCCACGGATGTCCTGTGTGTACTGGCGGACACCCACGGACGTCCTGTGTGTACTGAACAGATAGCCCACGTGGGCCAAAATCACCCGAACAGTCGACGGGAAGGGTCAGCGTGCTGAGTCCAAGGACCAACGTGATGATATGTGTACTGATGGATAGCCACAGACGTCCTGTGTGTGCAGACGGACACACACAGACAGCCATGGACGTCCTGTGTGTGCTGAAGGACACCCACGGACGTTCTGTGTGTACTGAACAGACAGCCAACGTTGGCCAAAATCACCCGAACAGTCCACAGGAAGGGCCAACGTGCTGAGTCCAAGGACAAGCGTGCTGATATGTGTACTGATGGACAACCACGGACGTCCTGTGTGTGCTGACAGACACACATGGACACACACGGACAGCGACATACAGCCACAGACATCCTATGTGTGCAGACGGACAGCCACAGACAGCCACGGACGTCCTGTGTGCTGCCGGACACCCACAGACGTCCTGTGTGTACTGAACAGACAGCCGACGTGGGCCAAAATCACCCAAACAGTCCACGGGAAGGGTCAGCATGTTGAGTCGAAGGACCAACGTGCTGATATGTGTACTGATGGACATGCACGGACGTCCTGTGTGTGCTGACAGACACACACGGACACAAACAGACAGCCACAGACGTCCTGTGTGTGCTGGCGGACACCCACAAACGTCCTGTGTGTACTGAACAGACAGCCCACATGGGCCAAAATCACCCGAACAGTCCACAGGAAAGGTCAGCGTGCTGAGTCCAAGGACCAACATGCAGATATGTGTACTGATGGACAGCCACAGACGTCCTAGGTGTGCTGACGGACACACACCGACAGCCACAGAAGTCTTGTGTGTGCTGACGGACACCCGCGGACGTCCTGTGTGTGCTGACGGACACCCACAGACAGCCACAGACGTCCTGTGTGTGCTGACGGACACACACGAACGTTCTGTGTGTGCTGACGGACACCCACAGACGTCCTGTGTGTACTTAACAGACAGCCCACGTGGGCCAAAATCACCCAAACAGTCCACGGGAAGGGTCAGCGTTCTGAGTCCAAGGACTAACGTGCTGATATGTGTACTGATGGACAGCCACAGACGTCCTGTGTGTGCTGACGGACACACACAGACACACACGGACACACACAGACACACACTGACACACAAGGACAGCCAAGGACGTCTTGTGTGTGCTGACGGACACCCACGGATGCCATGTGTGTGCTGACGGACACCCACGGACGTCCTGTGTGTACTGAACCGACAGCCCACGTGGGCCAAAATCACCCGAACAGTCCATGGGAAGGGCCAGCGTGCTGAGTCCAAGGACCAGCGTGCTGATATGTGCACTGATGGACAGCCACAGACGTCCTATGTATGCTGACGGACACACACGGACACACACAGACAGCTACGGACACCCACAGACGTCATGTGTTTACTGAACAGACTGCCCACGTGGGCCTAAATCACCCAAACAGTCCACGGGAAGGGCCAGCGTGCTGAGTCCAAGGACCACTGTGCTGATATGTGTACTGACGGACAGCCACGGACGTCCTGTGTGTGCTTACGGACAAACACGGACAGCCATGGATGTCATGTGTGTGCTGACGGACACACACGGACACACACGTACAGCCACGGACGTCTTGTGTGTGCTGATGGACACCCACGGATGTCCTGTGTGTACTGAACAGACAGCCCACGTGGGCCAAAATCACCCAAACAGTCCACGAGAAGGGCCAGAGTGCTGAGTCCAAGGACCACTGTGCTGATATGTGTACTGACGGACAGCCACAGACGTCCTGTGTGTGCTGACGGACACACACACGCAGCCATGGACGTCCTGTGTGTGCTGATGGACACACACGGAGACTCACGTACAGCCACAGAAGTCTTGTGTGTGCTGACGTACACCCACGGACGTCCTGTGTGTACTGAACAGACAGCCCACGTGGGCCAAAATCACCCAAACAGTCCACGGGAAGGGCCAGCGTGTTGAGTCCAAGGACCAACATGCTGATATGTGTACTGATGGACAGCCACGGACATCCTGTGTGTGCTGACGGACACAGACGGACACACACGGACACAAACAGACAGCCACGGACGTCATGTGTGTGCTGGCGGACACCCACGGACGTCCTGTGTGTACTGGACAGACAGCCCACGTGGGCCAAAATCACCCAAACAGTCCACAGGAAGGGTCAGCGTGCTGAGTCCAAGGACCAACATGCAGATATGTGTATTGATGGACAGCCACAGACGTCCTGTGTGTGCTGACGGACACACACGGACAGCCACAGAAGTCTTGTGTGTGCTGACGGACACCCACGGACGTCTTGTGTGTGCTGACGGACACCCACGGACAGCCACGGACGTCCTGTGTGTGCTGACGGACACACACGGACGTCCTGTGTGTGCTGACGGTCACCCATAGACGTCCTGTGTGTACTTAACAGACAGCCCACGTGGGCCAAAATCACCCAAACAGTCCACGGGACGGGTCAGCGTGCTGAGTCCAAGGACTAACGTGCTGATATGTGTACTTATGGACAGCCACAGACGTCTTGTGTGTGTTGATGGACACACACGGACACACACTGTAACACCCTGATCCGACCGACTAGGCCGTGGTCGAAGCCTTACGTCGCTCGGTCTACTTCCTGGCCGAACCTCTTAATTTTTGCCCTTTATTTATAATATCGCCTAAAGGCGAGGGCTAACTTAAACCTTAGCTAAAGACTTCCCTAGTCATTAATAGCATAGATCCTTTCAACAGATACGCAGCGGATTATTCTCTAATTAACCATTGGTCTAAAACCAATCTAACACTTGTCTGGTCGAATCACCTTAGCCTTGGCCAGTTTACTCAACTACCAATTAGCTTAAAGGTCAATCCTAAACCCAAACCAAGCCATACGATTCTGAGGTTCCATTCCCCTAAACCATTCTATCTAGATCTACATAAGTAAATGCTAGATCATACCTTTGCCACATCTATGGAGCTTATTAGCTCATCGGTCCTCCATTGACTTGAATTTCTCTTGCTTAACAGCTGGACCACGATCACTCAATGATCTTACTTAAGGTCCTTATCTTGACTCATGCATCAAACAACTCCCCTAGGTACTTAGTCATTCAACCAACCGTCCCCACAGACATAAGTAACCTTTGAGAAGTCTTCGAAAGGATAAGGATATGTATTTGGCCTATCTCGGCTCAAGCACAATCCGAAATCCTTTTGCCTTATAGGCAATAGTACCAAGTCCATCTTCTGGACCGACAAAGCTCATGAGATCCTAAGTCAATCAACCAACCATCCTCACATGACTTGGAACTGATGAGTCATCATCTGGCCTGACCGGCCTTGGGACTTAACCCAGACAACATATATGACTTGTTCATACCAACCGATGCATTCATTAATCAGGTTAGTACCGACACCTTGAACCATCATTCAGAGGTCTGGTCGTCCATACTCGACCATGATCAGATCTTACACGGCCTTCCTTGAACAATCACACTTAGGCTCAGTATCTATGGTCTACGACACATAGTACTAGCCACACACTTCGTCATGACACTTAGCCAATCTCGAAGCTATCAACACCAAGGTTGATATCTAGAAGCATCAATCAATACTCTTACTCCAGCAACGTGAATATCCATACTAGTGTTTGGCCATCGAACCATCGTCATGAAACATGATCCGACCACTAGACTTGATAAGCCATCGTCCACTTAGCATGTACTGATATAACCGGCCTTCCATTGCCATCATATGGGTCTACGCCCTACATAAGGCTTATGGCGCCTATCCTACTCACCAACCCAAAGTTGATTGTAAGATATCCCACTTAGCCTTTGCGGCTAGAACCATCCAACCATAGCTGGATCGTCCATAGTCTCGTCTAACCGTTTGGTTAAGATCTAGGTGCGATCATGCGCGCGCCTAACTCGTCGGTTATGGACCGCGACCTCATTACTCAACCAGAACCACGGTTATAACCAATCCCAACACATCAACAAGGGCACGCCAATGTACAGGAGGAGTAGAAGAAGAAATAGATGAAAAGAATAAGAAGAATAGGACACAATCCAAACGCCCATGGCTAGACCGGTTCAGACTGTCCGATGGTCTTAGCCGATGAGTCGGTGGTTACCCCACTGACCCTATCTGACTGAACCACGGGGTTGGAGTCCTTCTCCAGACCTTTCTCTATGCCTTGGGTATCCATAACCACGCGGCCTCCTCTCTCCTAAACCGTTTTCCTTGCCGGAGATACTAAACCACCACAACAGAGCCTTTTCCGGCTTGGATCCTCGGTTCTCATTGGGATCCCTTTGTTTAGGACGTGTGTCCTTTGTCTCAGACAGAATGAGACTGAATAATACTGAATGCCTTGATCTCTGGTCGTGCATCCTATATATAGGCAACCAAAGGTCATGTGTGAAGGGACACATCCCTTCGAAGCATCCTTTTGAGACAGATCTTGGGCATCGATTACAATCAACGTTCCAGATCGTACCTGTTCGGAAATGGAAGGTTCCAGACCTTATAGGCACGTACAACCCAAGCGCAGACTTGATACCCAAGCCCACGGCCTGTCCACAAGAGCCCAACGACTCATGGACCACATGGCCGGACCTCATGGCCCGCCACTGACCCAGACCCGGACCATCGGCCCGAAACCCAAACAGTCCGTCGAGCTGAGATGAGCTGACTCCCAGCTGCCTCAGCTGAGTGATCTAGTAGTCCAGCTGGTTGAGCTGACTTAACTTGGAACGAGCTAGGCTGAGCTTGACCGAGCTATGTCTAGCTGATCGAGCTTCCCGTAAGCATCGCCCAGCTTATGTACAGCTTGTTCTAGCTGACTTCTTTCTCTTATAAGGTTAAGTCTCAGCATCCTGACGTCCTTAACCTTCTATCTTGGCCATGGAACGCTTGCCTTAAGGTCCTAAGACCGGCTGGTTCGTTTCCTCGAACCATGGCCGTCCCGACGGTCCTTATCCAGGATCGCGGATGTTACAAGTCTCCCCCACTTGAAATGGATTCGTCCTCGAATCCGGTGGTGATTATATCTTGTCCCAAGACAAAATATTCCAACCGACTTATTCTAGTCTTGATCAGGGAATAGAACAAGCTTGATTCAGATCCACCAATTGACCACTTCGAGGATCAAGTTCCTTTGACCATCGTTGTACAGGTCTCCCCTACTTAATAAGTATTTAACCACAAAAATCCTATCAAGTGGTCCTTTCTGGTTTCGCTGATGGCACCCTTACTTGTCTAATTCGACCACAGTCAAGAGTCCATCAAGCATCCATTCAAGTGATACTTGTAAATCCATCCAAAGACATTCTTTGTGTCACTGACCGAACTCTCCAGGTTGCGGTCCTTGTATCCAACAAGTCTGTGTCTTTCTTTTGAATATCGTATTCTTTAGACTTTATTCTTTCGCTGATCGTAGTCCATGACTATATCATAACCAGTCCCTAGGAACATGCTGCATACTCGAGCCTTAGTAGATTTGGCCAATCCCCACACCACTCGATGTACGAGTCAAGTCCTCACGAACTTGTTCCAATCTTTAGGCTGCTCGTCCTACAACGAGTCCTAACAGATTGTTATGGTTCTTTTGTCTTTCATGGACAATAAGGTTCATGACCTCAGCCACAACGTACTGGATCATCCCCTTAACCAGCCACAACCTTTTCAGGCTTGGCCACATTGCGATCTTAGTCCCTCCAGACTAAAAACCCCTCAGACTTGACTTATGTCCTTTACTGGACTTTGTCATAATTCGATCCTGGTCCATTTATGGACGTGATCGTATTCCGGTCCTGGTCCACTCAGGGACTCGACCGTTTCACCCTGACCATAGGTCCATCTCCGAATAGGTCGTGGCCTGATCCTCATCCATTACTGGACTTGATCATTCTCAACCGTAGGTCAAACTCCGACTTGGTTGTACTACGACCATGGTCCTCTCTCGGACATGGTCAACTTTGGCTCTGCCATCTCGGCCGGAGCCAAAGAAATGGACTCTAGGACAGCGGAACTGTCCCTGGTTCCAGTTCAATCAGAAAGGGATCGGACCTATCAGGCGGGACACCCTGTAGCGCCTGAAACACATCCTGGAACTCGGACACCAACGAATCCTCGCGTGGGTCTAGCAGAAAACCAGAACTTTCAGGCTCTGTAGTTGTAATTGTAGCCAAGAATGACTGACAACCCTGTTCCAGCATCCGAATCGCTCGAACTGCTGAAACCACTACTTTCTCTTGAGCCTGACACAGACCTTGGTACTCTACCGGGTGAAGTCCATTCTCCAATTGCACACGACCCTTATGGCAATCGAGAGTGGCTCGGTACTTTCCCAATCAGTCCATGCCTAAGATCACTATTGATTCTTTAGGTGGACACCGACCAGATTCACAGGGAAGACCTTTCCCTGGATCTGTACTGGGATATTCGACATGAGACCTAGTGAGTTCATGGCTTGCCCACTGGCTGCCCTCACTATCCCAAAATTATCACCTGCATCCAGACAGAACAAACCCTTTCCAACCAGTCCCGGACTCACAAAACCTATGTGTAGCCCTGCGTCGGAAAGTACGTGGGTTTTTACCCCACCGACCGTGAGGGTTCCTATCAGAGACCCCCATCAGAATCCCCTAGACCACATTCTAGGTTCCAGACCAAGCATTACTACTTGAATGTAAAAAGATAAATTTAGAGATTGCCAGAGATCGAATCAAAAGATCCGGAAGCTCCGTCGTCTCGTGACAGTTCATACACCCTCGGTGTTGTGGTTGGTTTGCCTTGGGACGCCTTGCCTATGTCTCCACGACCCTTCCCCTGACTTCCTTGCAGCTTGGGACACTCCGATTTGAAATGTCCTTGCTGGCCACAATGGAAACAAGTCATCTGGCCGCTTCTACCAGACGGGTTCGGTCGAGGACAGTTCAGAACCCCATGGTCCATGCTGCCACAACAAACACAAGCCCCCTTGGCCTTCCAGCACTCACCAGGATGGGTCCGTCCATATTTGGAACACGCAGGTCAGCCACAAGAGGTCTTGCCTCCGTCCACCCGGTCCCATTTTCTCTTTTTATCATTAGTTTTGCCCGATGGGCCAGACTGTGGCTTAGCCTTAAGCTTAGCTTCTTCAGCCAAGTTAGACTCCAACAAAGCCACCCGTTCCACTTGTAGTGGGTACCTAGATGAGTAGGATTTCGGTTTGATCACACATTTGGAAAATGTCCTATACCATTCTCCAAAGCGTCTTACTATTGCGAATGCTCACACCATTCACAACAGCAAGTATAATATACCTCAATCCCCATCATACTAAGATACTTAACATCATGTTCTTCCAATGATTGGAACGAACACCCGGAGTTTCCTCATTCTTTCTTTGGACGGATTCAGATTGGAATTGATTCATTCCATCTGACTCGATCAATGGAAACCCACCTTAACTTATACCGAGTCCTAACTGATCCATCTGATCAGAAGTCCACTCGTGTACTGGTCATGTAGTGTATCCCTTGAGTCAGATTTTAATATTGCATATGCTTTACTTATTATGAACGACCATCAAGGGATAACACTTAACTTCAGTAGAATGCTGCACGTTTATTTCAACCTAAGCCACTCTCTGGTCCATGTTACTTCCCTTGTTTAGGTCATCCATAAACAAGTCTTGCATTGCTTCCATCCCTTCCAACCCGTCTATTACTTCTAAATAATAGATCGACCAACCTTTCTGTTTTTAGGTTCTTGCCCATGGAAAATGTATCTTGGCTAAGCCGGTTCATCTTAGAATTCCCACATTCACAAGCATAATACCCTAGCTTACCTCAACTCTTTCTTGGCTCACCCCAACTAAGGTTTCATAGTCATCATAGATTTGGATATAATTTCGGTATGGAACAAATAATCATAGAGCGTTGTCCTAAACAGGATCAACCTGGCTCTGATACCAACTTGTAACACCCCGATCCGGCCGACTAGGCCGTGGTCGAAGCCCTACGTCGCTCGGTCCACTTCCTGGCCGAACCTCTTAATTTTTTCCCTTTATGTATAATATCGCCTAAAGGCAAGGGCTAACTTAAACCTTAGCTAAAGACTTCCCTAGTCATTAATAGCATAGATCCTTTTAACAGATATGCAGCGGATTATTCTCTAATTAACCATTGGTCTAAAACCAATCTAACACTTGTCTGGTCGAATCACCTTAGCCTTGGCCAGTTTACGCAACTACCAATTAGCTTAAATGTCAATCCTAAACCCAAACCAAGCCATACGATTCTGATGTTCCATTCCCCTAAACCATTCTATCTAGATCTACATAAGTTAATGCTAGATCATACCTTTGCCACATCTATGGAGCTTATTAGCTCATCGGTCCTCCATTGACTTGAATTGCTCTTGCTTAACAGCTGGACCACGATCACTCAATGATCTTACTTAAGGTCCTTATCTTGACTCCTGCATCAAACAACTCCCCTAGGTACTTAGTAATTCAACCAACCTTCCCCACAGACATAAGTAACCTTTGAGAAATCTTCGAAAGGATAAGGATATGTATTTGGCCTATCTCGGCTCAAGCACAATCCGAAATCCTTTTGCCTTATAGGCAATAGTACCAAGTCCATCTTCTGGACTGACAAAGCTCATGAGATCCTAAGTCAATCAACCAACCATCCTCACATGACTTGGAACTGATGAATCATCATCTGGCCTGACCGGCGTTGGGACTTAACCCAGACAACATATATGACTTGTTCATACCAACCGATGCATTCATTAATCAAGTTAGTACCGACACCTTGAACCATCATTCAGAGGTCAGGTCGTCCATACTCAACCATGATCAGATCTTACACGGCCTTCCTTGAACAATCACACTTAGGCTCAGTATCTATGGTCTACGACACATAGTACTAGCCACACACTTCGTCATGACACTTAGCCAATCTCGAAGCTATCAACACCAAGGTTGATATCTAGAAGCATCAAATCAATACTCTTACTCCAGCAACGTGAATATCCATACTAGTGTTTGGCCATCGAACCATCGTCATGAAACATGATCCGACCACTATACTTGATAATCCATCGTCCACTTAGCATGTACTGATATAACCGGCCTTCCATTGCCATCATGTGGGTCTACGCCCTACATAAGGCATATGGCGCCTATCCTACTCACCAACCCAAAGTTGATTGTAAGATATCCCACCTAGCCTTTGCGGCTAGAACCATCCAACCATAGCTGGATCGTCCACAGTCTCGTCTAACCGTTTGGTTAAGATCTAGGTGCGATCGGCCAGTTATAAGTCCGGCCCAAAGGCTCACAGACCTTCTTACCTGATCCGACCCAAAGCCTGGATCCATACCACAGAGTAAGGCCCAAGACCAAAACGGATTGCCTTGCAACCAATCAGACCTTGCGACACAACACTCCGGTTAAACAAACCGTCTGTCCGTTCGACTATGCAGCCGCGGACTGTCCACTTAGTTCGGCCTAAGCCTTGAACCAATGGTACCGTTTGGAACTCACACCTTTTGGGAACTAGTACCCTTTTGACACACGTGCCTCTTGGTAACTCATGACCCTTGGCAACTCGCACCCATTCAGATGTTCCAACCATTCGACCTAACCGTCCGTAAGGACTGTCTGGTCCGTGCGTGTGTCCGGCCTATGGCCAAAGGACCACGCCTTAACCTACACAAGTCATGAACCATTGTGACTGTTCAGGGTAGGGTTGCAGCCGTTCAGAACAGAACAGAACCGCCCCTATCCAATCGGATCACCTGAGGCCAGTCAGATCATGCGCGCGCCTAACTCGTCGGGTATGGACCGCGACCGCATTACTCAACAAGAACCACGGTTATAACCAATCCCAACACATCAACAAGGCCACGCCAATGTACAGGAGGAGTAGAAGAAGAAATAGATGAAAAGAATAAGAAGAATAGGACACAATCCAAACGCCCATGGCTAGACCGGTTCAGACTGTCCGATGGTCTTAGCCGATGAGTCGGTGGTGACCCCACTGACCCTATCTGACTGAACCACGGGGTTGGAGTTCTTCTCCAGACCTTTCTCTATGCCATTGGTATCCATAACCACACGGCCTCCTCTCTTTTAAACCGTTCTCCTTGCCGGAGATACTAAACCACCACAACCGAGCCTTTTCCGGCTTGGATCCTCGGTTCTCATTGGGGGATCCCTTTGTTTAGGACGTGTGTCCTTTGTCTCAGACAGAATGAGACTGAATAATACTGAATGCCTTGATCTCTAGTCGTGCATCCTATATAGGCAACCAAAGGTCATGTCACATCCCTTCGAAGCATCCTTTTGGGACAGATCTTGGGCATCGATTACAATCAACGGTCCAGATCGTACCTGTTCGGAAATGGAAGGTTCCAGACCTTATAGGCACGTACAACCCAAGCCCAGACTTGATACCCAAGCCCACGGCCTGTCCACAAGAGCCCAACGACTCATGGACCACATGGCCGGACCTCATGGCCCGCCACTGACCCAGACCCGGACCATCGGCCCGAAACCCGAACAGTTCGTCGAGCTGAGATGAGCTGACTCCCAGCTGCCTCAACTGAGTGAGCTAGTAGTCCAGCTGGTTGAGCTGACTTAACTTGGAACGAGCTAGGCTGAGCTTGACCGAGCTATGTCTAGCTGCTCAAGCTTCCCGTAAGCATCGCCCAGCTTATGTACAGCTTGTTCTAGCTGACTTCTTTCTCTTATAAGGTTAAGTCTCAGCATCCTGACGTCCTTAACCTTCTATCTTGGCCATGGAACGCTTGCCTTAAGGTCCTAAGACCGGCTGGTTCGTTTCCTCGAACCATGGCCGTCCCGACGGTCCTTATCCAGGATCGCGGATGTTACACACACGGACAGCAAAGGACGTCTTGTGTGTGCTGACGGACACCCACGGACGTCATGTGTGTGCTGACGGATACCCACGGACGTCCTGTGTGTACTGAACAGACAGCCCACGTGGGCCAAAATCACCCGAACAGTCCACGGGATGGGCCAGCGTGCTGAGTCCAAGGACCAGCGTGCTGATATGTGCACTGATGGACAGTGTGGGAACCGAAATTCGCACTGTCGATTTCCGTTTAAATAAGGAAACTAAGAAAACCCTAGTTTCCCAGAGGACCCGGATATCTGTTAATTACC
>NW_022610047.1:0-29335 GCF_000309985.2 Brassica rapa
GAATTGGGACTCATTGTCTCCTCGGGCTCGTCGGTCTCAAGCTTATTCCTAAGAGCCTCGAACTCCTCAAAGTACTCCTCCACAGTCTTAGTTCCCTGCGTAAGCTTACGAAAACGTTTTAGCACATCACGCTGGTAGTAAAGATGGAATATACCTCGCGCGAAGCTTGGTCCGCATCTCGGTCCAATTACGCGCTCTCCACACTGGCCCGGACTTGGCAACGTCTCGATCCCACCACGAAAGAGCATTGTCCGTCAGCTGGGCTGCTGCTAGGGCAACCTTCTTGGCTTCACTATATTGGGTAATAGTCGAAGATGTACTCCATGCGCTTCTCCCACACGATGTAGGCATCCGGATCAACCTTGCCAGCAAACGTTGGGGGATGAAGCTTAAGCGCCTTGCCTCCCAACCAGGGCTCTTCCTCCTCTCGGTCTCGACCTCCCCTATGGTCGCGGCCTCCTCCTACTTGGGCCCGGGGTCCTCGCGCATTCCTCCTACCTCCCCGGTTCGGCCTCTCCTCGTCCTGACTGTGCGTGTCATCGGTACTGTCCGCGTCCGAGTCAGTGTCATGCGGATCCGGCTGACGCCTTCCTGGTGGTCGAGGTCCGTTGGGCCTGCCTCCCTGCCGTAGCTGAGCAAGCTCGGCGGTGATAGTCCTAAGGCTCGCCCTCAGTTCTTCATTGTCAGCTAAGAGCTGAGCGTTTATGGCCGCTTGGTCTTGACCTACATCTCCCATAGTTCTCTGCAAAGAAACTTCAAAGAAAGATTAAAAGGCAAAGGGGGGTGTTAAATAGTTGCTTGGGTCGGATACTTGGAGTATCGACCAAGGTAAGAGTAAATGCAAGAATTTATGGTAAAAATCGAATCAAGTTGAAAAAAAAAAGGAAAGATGAATATTTATTTATTTTTTTTTGATTTTCGAAAACTTGGAAAGAAAGTAAAACTTCTTTAAAAAAAAAAAAAAATGGAAAAACTTGGAGAACAATCCGAAATTTTTTTTAAAAAAAAGGAAAGTAAATATTTTTTTTTTTTTGAATGGTGACGGCTAGGGTTTCAGAAAGAACTGAGTTTCGCAGGAAACTTCAGCTCTGATACCAAAATGTTGTAGGCACGGGTCGGAGGGTCGAACAGACGGACGGACGCACGGACGGATGGCCGTTCCGCGGTTCAGCTTGCCTCGGACAGATGGTACTGGCCGGTTCGTCTCTTGCTTGCGATCGAACCTGAAACAGATAGGAACCTTAATGAGTTTTTAACAGGAACAAGAACAGGAACAAGATATGATTCTTTTGGTTTTTTTATGGAATTGGTTGAATGAAATCTAAAACAAAAGATAAAGAAAGGAGTAGATTGGCGGATGGGATCAGCTGCTGGACGTATGTCTCTCTCAGCTAGATGCCTAGGTCGGACAGGAAGATAGGTATGGATCCGGCTCTTGCTGGACGTATGTCTCTCTCAAGATTCGGACAAGGAATGGAATGGATCGAAGGACGCCACAAAGAACAATGGATTCGGCTCTTTGATATGTCACACGGCTGCTCTCAATGTTTCACACAACTGAAAGACTTAGGGTTTTCTTTGCTAAAGCAAATCGATTTCATAAAAGACTTGGCCGAAAATTTGGCTACTACAAGAGTTTAAATAGCTGTTCCTTAATGGACTCTAAAAGATAAAAAGGCCTAGACAAATGGCCATAGTCTTAACCGAAAATAAATTAAAGAAAAGCAATAGACCGGTCGCGGCTTGAGATGTCCGGATCAGACTCATAGTATGCTTGCATGTTGCCTCATTAAAACCTTTCGGAAAAACCCAGTGGGACAAAACCCGATAAGGAAAAAGAGTACAACACATACTACTCCTTCTGATGGACGGCTACATCTCTGAACCGGAAGCAAGTGGGTTGGATGAATTGAGGATGAAGGTGGAAATGATCAGGCCGGCTCCATTCTGGTCGATGGAGGAGAATTGGCTTGAATGGAAGAAGTCTGGAACCTCTAATGACTCGCTGGTGTCTTCAAGCTTTAAGTCGGCCAACTCCTGGATCAATAGTTGCTTGAATCCGGTTTGTTCCTGTGCAAGCAACTCCTGGACAGCTTTGGCAAATCCAGCCCTTATAACCCTTGAGCCGGACCTTGTGGTAGGACCTTTGCGGATGATGGGAACCTCAGTCGTGGGTACTACAACACACAGGACGTCCGTGGCTGTCCATTAGTACACATATCAGCACGTTGGTTCTTGGACCCAGCAAGCTGGCCCTTCCCATGGACTGTTTGGGAGATTTTGGCCCACGTGGGCTGTCTGTTCAGTACACATAGGACGTCCCTGGGTGTCTGCCAGCACACAAAGGACGTTAGTTGCTGTATGTGGCTGTCCGTCAGCACACACAGGATGTCCGTGGCTGACTGTGTGTGTTTGTGTGTGTCCTGTGTGTCTGTCAGCACACACAGGACGTCTGTGGCTGTCCATCAGTACACATATCAGCATGCTGGTCCTTGGACTCAGCACGCTGGCCTTTCCCGTGGACTGTTCGGGTGATTTTAGCCCACGTGGGCTGTCTGTTCAGTACACACAGGATGTCTAGGGTGTTTGTCAGCACACACATGACGTCTGGGGTGTTTGTCAGCACACACAGGACGTCCATGTGTGTCCGTGTGTGTCCGTCAGCACACACAGGACGTCCGTGGCAGTCCATCAGTACACATATCAGCACGTTGGTCCTTGGACTCAGCACGCTGACCCTTCCCATGGAATGTTTGGGTGATTTTGGCCCACGTGGGCTGTCTATTCAGTACACACAAGACGTCCGTGGGTGTCCGCCAGCACATACAGGACGTCCATGGCTGTCTGTGGCTGTCCGCCAGCACACACAGGACGTCCGTGGAAGTCCGTGTGTGTCCGTCAGCACACACATGACATCCATGGCTGTTCATGAGTACACATATCAGCACATTGGTCCTTGGACTCAGTATGCTGGCCAATCCCGTGGACTGTTCAGGTGATTATGGCCCACGTGGGTGTTCGTCAGCACACACAGGACGTCCGTGGGTGTCCGTCAGCACACACAGGATGTCTGTGTGTGTCCGTCAGCACACACAGGACGTCTGTGGCTGTCCGTGTGTGTCCGTGTGTGTCCGTCAGCACACACAGGACGTCTGTGGCTGTCCATCAGTACACATATCAGCACGTTGGTCCTTGGACTCAGCACGCTGGCTTTTCCTTCCCGTCGACTGTTCCGGGTGATTTTGGCCCACGTGGGCTGTCTGTTCAGTACATACTCGACGTCTGTGGGTGTCCACCAGCACACACATGATGTCTGTGGCTGTCCGTGTGTGTCCGTCTGTGTTTGTCAGCACACACAGGTCGTCCGTGGCTGTCCATCAGTACACATATCAGCATGCTGATCCTTGGACTCAGCACGCTGGCCTTTCCCGTGGACTGTTCGGGTGATTTTGGCCCACGTGGGCTGTCTGTTCAGTACACACAGGACGTCTGGGGTGTTTGTCAGCACACACATGACGTCTGGGGTGTTTGTCAGCACACACAGGACGTCCGTGTGTGTCCGTCAGCAAACACAGGACGTCCGTGGCTGTCTGTGTGTGTCCGTGTGTGTCCGTCAGCACACACATGACGTCCGTGGCTGTCCATCAGTACACATATCAGCACGTTGGTCCTTGGACTCAGCACGCTGACCCTTCCCGTGGAATGTTTGGGTGATTTTGGCCGACGTGGGCTGTCTATTCAGTACACACAAGACGTCCGTGGGTGTCCGCCAGCACATACAGGACGTCCATGGCTGTCTGTGGCTGTCCGCCAGCACACACAAGACGTCCGTGGCAGTCCGTGTGTGTCCGTCAGCGCACACAGGACGTCCATGGCTGTCCATGAGTACACATATCAGCACATTGGTCCTTGGACTCAGCACGCTGGCCCTTCCCGTGGACTGTTTGGGTGATTTTGGCCCACGTGGGCTGTCTCTTCAGTACACACAGGACGTCCGTGGCTGTCCGTCAGGACACAGGACGTCCGTGGCTGTCCGTGTGTCTCTGTGTGTGGCCGTCAGCACACACACAGGGCGTCTGTGGCTGTTCATTAGTACACATATTAGCACGCTGGTCCTTGGACTCAGCATGCTGGCCCATCCCGTGGACTGTTCAGGTGATTTTGGCCCACGTGGGTGTCCGTCAGCACACACAGGACGTCCGTGGGTGTCCGTCAGCACACAGAGGATGTCTGTGTGTGTCCGTCAGCACACACAGGACGTCTGTGGCTGTCCGTGTGTGTCCGTGTGTGTCCGTCAGCACACACAGGACGTCTGTGGCTGTCCATCAGTACACATATCAGCACATTGGTCCTTGGACTCAGCACGCTGGCTCTTCCCGTCGACTGTTCCGGGTGATTTTGGCCCACGTGGGCTGTCTGTTCAGTACATACACAACGTCTGTGGGTGTCCATCAGCACACACATGATGTCCGTGGCTGTCCGTGTGTGTCCGTCTGTGTTCGTCAGCACACACAGGACGTCCGTGGCTGTCCATCAGTACACATATCAGCACGTTGGTCCTTGGACTCAGAACGCTGGCCTTTCCCGTGGACTGTTTGGGTGATTTTGGCCCACGTGGGCTGTCTGTTCAGTACACACAGGACGTCCGTGGGTTTCCGTCCGCACACACAGGACGTGCAGGACGTCCGTGGCTGTCTGTGTGTGTCCGTCAGCACACACAGGACGTCCGTGGCTGTCCATCAGTACATATATCAGCACATTGGTCCTTGGACTCAGCACGCTGGCCCTTCCCGTAGACTGGGTTATTTTGGCCCACGTGGGCTGTCTGTTCAGTACACACAGGACGTTCGTGGCTGTCCGGCAGCACACACAGGACGTCTGTGGCTGTCCGTGTGTGTCCGTCTGTGTTCGTCAGCACGCACATGACGTCCGTGGCTGTCCATCAGTACACATATCAGCACGTTGGTCCTTCGACTAAGCACGCTGGCCCTTCCCGTTGACTGTTTGGGTGATTTTGGCCCACGTGGGCTGTCTGTTCAGTACACACAGGACGTCCGTGGGTTTCCGTCCGCACACACAGGACGTGCAGGACGTCTGTGGCTGTCTGTGTGTGTCCGTCAGCACACACAGGACGTCCGTGGCTGTCCATCATACATATATCAGCACATTGGTCCTTGGACTCAGCACGCTGGCCCTTCCCGTAGACTGGGTTATTTTGGCCCACGTGGGCTGTCTGTTCAGTACACACAGGACGTTCGTGGCTGTCCGGCAGCACACACAGGACGTCTGTGGCTGTCCGTGTGTGTCCGTCTGTGTTCGTCAGCACGCACATGACGTCCGTGGCTGTCCATCAGTACACATATCAGCACGTTGGTCCTTCGACTAAGCACGCTGGCCCTTCCCGTTGACTGTTTGGGTGATTTTGGCCCACGTGGGCTGTCTATTCAGTACACACAAGACGTCCGTGGGTGTCCGCCAGCACACACATGACGTTTGTGTGTGTCCGTCCGCAAACACAGGACATCCATGGCTGTCCGTGTGTGTCCGTCAGCACACACAGGACGTCCGTGGCTGTCGATCAGTACACATATCAGCACGTTGGTCCTTGGACTCAGCACCCTGACCCTTGCCGTGGACTGTTCGGGTGATTTTGGCCCACGTGGGCTGTCTGTTCAGTACACACAGGACGTCCGTGGGTGTCCGCCAGCACACACAGGACGTTCATTGCTGTCCGTGGCAGTCCGTCAGCACACACAGGACATCTGTGGCTGTCCATGGCTGTCCGTGTGTGTCCGTCAGCACACACAGGACGTCCGTGGCTGTCCATCAGTACACATATCAGCACGTTGGTCCTTTGACTCAGCACGCTGGCTCTTCCCGTGGGATGTTTGGGTGATTTTTACCCATGTTGTCTGTTCAGTACACACAGGACGTCCATGGGTGTCCGTCAGCACACACAGGACGTCTGGGGGTTTGTCAGCACACACATGACATCTGGGGTGTTTGTCAGCACACACAGGACGTCCGTGTGTGTCCGTCAGCAAACACAGGATGTCCGTGGCTGTCTGTGTGTGTCCGTGTGTGTCCGTCAGCACACACAGGACGTCTGTGGCTGTCCATCAGTACACATATCAGCACGCTGGTCCTTGGACTCAGCACGCTGGCTCTTCCCGTGGACTGTTTGGGTGATTTTGGCCCACGTGGGCTGTCTATTCAGTACACACAAGACGTCCGTGGGTGTCCGCCAGCACACACATGACGTTTGTGTGTGTCCGTCCGCAAACACAGGACGTCCATGGCTGTCCGTGTGTGTCCGTCAGAACACACAGGACGTCCGTGGCTGTCGATCAGTACACATATCAGCACGTTGGTCCTTGGACTCAGCACCCTGACCCTTGCCGTGGACTGTTCGGGTGATTTTGGCCCACGTGGGCTGTCTGTTCAGTACACACAGGACGTCCGTGGGTGTCCGCCAGCACACACAGGACGTTTATTGCTGTCCGTGGCAGTCCGTCAGCACACACAGGACATCTGTGGCTGTCCATGGCTGTCCGTGTGTGTCCGTCAGCACACACAGGACGTCCGTGGCTGTCCATCAGTACACATATCAGCACGTTGGTCCTTTGACTCAGCACGCTGGCTCTTCCCGTGGGATGTTTGGGTGATTTTTGCCCATGTTGTCTGTTCAGTACACACAGGACGTCCATGGGTGTCCGTCTGCACACACAGGACGTCTGGGGTGTTTGTCAGCACACACATGACGTCTGGGGTGTTTGTCAGCACACACAGGACATCCGTGTGTGTCCGTCAGCAAACACAGGATGTCCGTGGCTGTCTGTGTTTGTCCGTGTGTGTCCGTCAGCACACACAGGACGTCCGTGGCTGTCCATCAGTACACATATCAGCACGTTGGTCCTTGGACTCAGCACGCTGACCCTTCCCGTGGAATGTTTGGGTGATTTTGGCCCACGTGGGCTGTCTATTCAGTACACACAAGACGTCCGTGGGTGTCCGCCAGCACATACAGGACGTCCATGGCTGTCTGTGGCTGTCCGCCAGCACACACAAGACGTCCGTGGCAGTCCGTGTGTGTCCGTCAGCACACATAGGACGTCCATGGCTGTCCATGAGTACACATATCAGCACATTGGTCCTTGG
Source organism: Brassica rapa (assembly GCF_000309985.2). NCBI lineage: Eukaryota > Viridiplantae > Streptophyta > Magnoliopsida > Brassicales > Brassicaceae > Brassica > Brassica rapa. Next base: position 7,159 of record NW_022610047.1, read on the forward strand.
ACTCAGCACGGTGGCCCTTCCCGTGGACTGTTTGGGTGATTTTTGCCCACGTGGGCTGTCTCTTCAGTACACACAGGACGTCCGTGGCTGTCCGTCAGGACACAGGACGTCCGTGGCTGTCCGTGTGTGTCTGTGTGTGGTCGTCAGCACACACACAGGGCGTCTGTGGCTGTTCATTAGTACACATATTAGCACGCTGGTCCTTGGACTCAGCATGCTGGCCCATCCCGTACACTGTTCAGGTGATTTTGGCCCACGTGGGTGTCCGTCAGCACACACAGGACGTCCGTGGGTGTCCGTCAGCACACAGAGGATGTCTGTGTGTGTCCATCAGCACACACAGGATGTCTGTGGCTGTCCGTGTGTGTCCGTGTGTGTCCGTCAGCACACACAGGACGTCTGTGACTGTCCATCAGTACACATATCAGCACATTGGTCCTTGGACTCAGCACGCTGGCTCTTCCCGTCGACTGTTCCGGGTGATTTTGGCCCACGTGGGCTGTCTGTTCAGTACATACACAACGTCTGTGGGTGACCACCAGCACACACATGATGTCCGTGGCTGTCCGTGTGTGTCCGTCTGTGTTCGTCAGCACACACAGGACGTCCGTGACTGTCCATCAGTACACATATTAGCACGTTGGTCCTTGGACTCAGAACGCTGGCCTTTCCCGTGGACTGTTTGGGGTTATTTTGGCCCACGTGGGCTGTCTGTTCAGTACACACAGGACGTCCGTGGGTTTCCATCCGCACACACAGGACGTCCGTGTGTGTCTGTCAGCACATGCAGGACGTCCGTGGCTGTCTGTGTGTGTCCGTCAGCACACACAGGACGTCCGTGACTGTCCATCAGTACATATATCAGCACATTGGTCCTTGGACTCAGCACGCTGGCCCTTCCCGTAGACTGGGTTATTTTGGCCCACTTGGGCTGTCTGTTCAGTACACACAGGACGTCCGTGGCTGTCCGGCAGCACACACAGGACGTCTGTGGCTGTCCGTGTGTGTCCGTCTGTGTACGTCAGCACGCACATGACGTCCGTGGCTGTCCATCAGTACACATATCAGCACGTTGGTCCTTCGACTAAGCACGCTGGCCCTTCCCGTTGACTGTTTGGGTGATTCTGGCCCACGTGGGCTGTTTGTTCAGTACACACAAGACGTTCGTGGGTGTCCGCCAGCAAACACAGGACGTTCATTGCTGTCCGTGGCAGTCCGTCAGCACACACAGGACGTCCGTGGCTGTCTGTGTGTGTCCGTGTGTGTCCGTCAGCACACACAGGACGTCTGTGGCTGTCCATCAGTACACATATCAGCACGCTTGTAACGGCCTTGGCCCGATGAACCTTATCAATACTTTATCCCCAAACCTTTTCGTTCAAAAGCTCTTATTAAAACTCAAACTGTCTTACATAAAACCGAACTCAACTAAAACTGAAATGTCGAATAAAACTTAAGAAGAAATGATTGGAAGAAAGGAGTCATAAATGAAAGACTCGAGAAAACACTTGCACCATACGGACATCTACTCCCGCTCCCTCTCGGCCATACCTGTAAAAATGAGGGGTGAGTACATAATACTCAGTGAGGGCAGGTTCTAAGAACCCACGAGCTCAACTCAGGAAGAGCAAACAATCACAAGTCATGAGCTAATAAGATCTATTACACAGAAACCCATACTACCCGACATTAACTAAAGACCCTACAATGCACATCCTTTTCATCTTTTCGTCCTTTTCATCAGTGGGTAGCCCCAACTAGGCTTCTACCCCATATTCTTGTGGATTGGCCACATCTCCTATGGGTGCTTCCATATTCTTGTGGATTGGCCACATCTCCTATGGATACCTAGTGTGGACTACTACCCCACATACTTTCCTTAGACTCTCTATATGATCCCTTACTCGTACTTATTCTTACATCTTTCACTTATCATTCACAACACGTCTCAACACTTTATCATCATATTCTTGACCACCCTAACATGCCTACGTTCTTATCACTTCAACACGTACTATCGTCTAAACAAGATCAATCACATATCACATCACACATACACACAAGATCTAGATCTGATTAACAAAGGACTAAGTCCCATTGGTTACTCAACATGAGGCAAGTTCACAGCCAAGTCCTCACCTTAGCTTTTTGCAGAAGTAGATCTGGATCTAGGTTGGGAAACAGTCACTTCTCGAGATCTGGTTTGAGATTCGGATTCACACAAGAGAGAGAGATGGGTTTAGGATCTGTCATTTTCCAATGACTTAGAGCTAGAGATCTTAGTTTTACCTTTAGGGTTCAGATCTCAGTTGCTGGCACGAAACTCAATCAAGGAGGCGGCGGCTAGGGGCTCGGTTGCGGCGGCTAGGGCTTCGCGGGCGGCTGGCGGCTGGCTTCGCCGGAGATGGACCGGCGGCGGCTTGAGGCGGAGGCGGCGGCGGGGTTCTGCTCAGGCAGGGCTTCGCTTGCTGTCTCTCTTGTGGCTGAACCCTAGGGGAACTTCTCCTTTTATAAGCAATGGGAGGGGTTATGTCTAGGGTTTCTTCTCCTTGGGCCTCCTGCACTTGAGTTTCCTTTTGGGCCGGGCCCGGGATGTTACAATTCTCCCCCACTAGAAAAGGATTCGTCCCCGAATTCTGGACCTCCTCCTGGTCCCGTTCCGCATTTCCAAAGATCCCGGGGTAGTTAGCCTTCAAATGCGCCTCATGTTCCCACACATCCTCGTGGATTCCATCCCTCTCCCAACGTACGAGAACCATCTTTTCCTTTCGTCCCCGGTTATTTACTTCCTTTTCCTCCACAATCCTTATGGGTTTGCTAACCAAGGTCAAGTTACGTTGCGCATCCTTAGGCGGGTGCGGCAAGATCAGCTCAGGCTCTCTTATAACCTTCCGTAGCACGGAGATGTGAAACACGTCATGGAAATCTGATAGTTCCGGCGGTAGTACCAGCCGATACGCGACTGCACCGATCCTCTCCTTTATCACGTATGGGCCCATGTACCTGGGTCTCAACTTTTTCAACTTTCGGTTTGGGTCATTCCCTCGAAAGGTTCTCATTTTCAAGTACACCTCATCCCCTACTGCAAACTCTAGTTTCTTCCGGTGTTTGTCGGCGTAACTCTTCTGGCGATCGTGTGCTGTTTTCAGTCTGTCTCTGAGGAGTTCTACTTGCTTGATCGTTTCTCCAACTAGTTCGGGGGTCATATCTCGTTCCTCCCCCACTTCGGTCCAACATAAGGGGGTCCTACAGGGTCGCCCATACAATGCTTCATACGGGGACATTTCAATGCTCGCATGGTAGCTGTTGTTATATGAGAACTCCACCAATGGTAGATATTCGCTCCATTTACCTCCCCATTCCAAAACACTCGCCCTCAACATATCTTCAAGTGTTTGGATGGTCCTCTCGGATTGTCCATCCGTCTGTGGGTGATACGCGGTGCTAAGGCGAACCTTGGTTCCCAACGCTCTTTGAAACGCCTGTCAGAAAGTTGAGGTAAACTTCAGGTCCCGGTCAGATACTATGCTTACTGGTACCCCATGCAACTTCACTATGGCGTTCAGGTACTCGCGAGCTAAGTCCTCAGTCTTATCGGTGGTTCGTATAGGTAGGAAATGAGCCGTCTTTGTCAGGCGGTCTACTATCACCCATATAGCGTCCTTGTTTCTCGTGGTCCATGGTACCCCCGTGACGAAATCCATTGTCACCATATCCCATTTCCATTGTGGTAAGGGTAATTCCTGCAGCAGTCCTCCTGGAACTCCGCGCTCCGCCTTAACCAGCTGACAGGTCTGAAACCGGGATATCCACAAGGCGACATCTCTCTTCATTCCTTCCCAGTGATAGTACCGCTTCAGATCTTGGTACATTTTTGTCCGTCCCGGGTGAATTGCGAATCGTGATTGATGAGCCTGTGCCAGTAATTCGTCCCTCAAGTTCCCTTCCTGTGGTACGCACACTCGGCCTTTAAACAGGATAGTACCATTCCCAGCCGTACGGTACCCGCTCACCTCCTTGTCGACCATCTTTTGGAGTGTGGAGTCCGATTCCTGGGCCTTACTGATTCGACTCAGTAGGTCGGCTTGTTCCACAACCTCTAACCCGGCGCCCTCCTCGTTCACGGTCGTCGCACAGAGGTGTAGTTTTGTTAAGGCCGTGGCGAGTTCCTGAGTTTCCTTTGCTCCGGAGATGTCTGATTTCCTTCGGCTTAAGGCATCTGCCACCAGGTTTGCCTTCCCGGGGTGGTAATCGATGACCAGGTCGTAATCTGCTAGCAGTTCCATCCACCTGCGCTGCCGTAGGTTCAAGGCTCCTTGAGTGAACACATATTTCAAATCTGGTGGTCCGTGAAAATTTGCACCTTTTCTCCATATAGATATGATCTCCAGATTTTTAATGCGAATACCACTGCTGCTAACTCTAAATCATGTGTCGGGTAATTAGACTCGTGTTTCCGCAGTTGTCTGGACGCGTAGGCGATCACTCTTCCTTCCTGCATGAGTACGCACCCCACTCCGACCCGGGAGGCGTCGGTGTAGACCACAAATAGCACCCCTGCTCTGATACCAATTGTAACGGCCTTGGCCCGATGAACCTTATCAATACTTTATCCCCAAACCTTTTCGTTCAAAAGCTCTTATTAAAACTCAAACTGTCTTACATAAAACTGAACTCAACGAAAACTGAAATGTCGAATAAAACTTAAGAAGAAATGATTGGAAGAAAGGAGTCATAAATGAAAGACTCGAGAAAACACTTGCACCATACGTACATCTACTCCCGCTCCCTCTCGGCCATACCTGTAAAAATGAGGGGTGAGTACATAATACTCAGTGAGGGCAGGTTCTAGGAACCCACGAGCTCAACTCAGGAAGAGCAAACAATCACAAGTCATGAGCTAATAAGATCTATTACACAGAAACCCATACTACCCGACATTAACTAAAGACCCTACAATGCACATCCTTTTCATCTTTTCGTCCTTTTCATCAATGGGTAGCCCCAACTAGGCTTCTACCCCATATTCTTGTGGATTGGCCACATCTCCTATGGGTGCTTCCATATTCTTGTGGATTGGCCACATCTCCTATGGATACCTAGCGTGGACTACTACCCCACATACTTTCCTTAGACTCTCTATATGATCCCTTACTCGTACTTATTCTTACATCTTTCACTTATCATTCACAACACGTCTCAACACTTTATCATCATATTCTTGACCACCCTAACATGCCTACGTTCTTATCACTTCAACACGTACTATCGTCTAAACAAGATCAATCACATATCACATCACACATACACACAAGATCTAGATCTGATTAACAAAGGACTAAGTCCCATTGGTTACTCAACATGAGGCAAGTTCACAGCCAAGTCCTCACCTTAGCTTTTTGCAGAAGTAGATCTGGATCTAGGTTGGGAAACAATCACTTCTCGAGATCTGGTTTGAGAATCGGATTCACACAAGAGAGAGAGATGGGTTTAGGATCTGTCATTTTCCAATGACTTAGAGCTAGAGATCTTAGTTTTACATTTAGGGTTCAGATCTCAGTTGCTTGCACGAAACTGAATCAAGGAGGCGGCGGCTAGGGGCTCGGTTGCGGCGGCTAGGGGCTCGGTTGCGGCGGCTAGGGGCTCGGTTGCGGCAGCTAGGGCTTCGCGGGCGGCTGGCGGCTGGCTTCGCCAGAGATGGAGCGGCGGCGGCTTGAGGCGGAGGCGGCGGCGGGGTTTTGCTCGGGCAGGGCTTCGCTTGCTGTCTCTCTTGTGGCTGAACCCTAGGGGAACTTCTCCTTTTATAAGCAATGGGAGGGGTTATGTCTAGGGTTTCTTCTCCTTGGGCCTCCTGCACTTGAGTTTCCTTTTGGGCCGGGCCCGGGATGTTAGAACGCTGGTCCTTCGACTCAGCACGCTGGCTCTTCCCGTGGACTGTTTGGGTGATTTTGGCCCATGTGGGTTGTCTGTTCAGTACACACAGGACGTTCGTGGGTGTCTGTCAGCACACACAGGACGTTTGTGTGTGTCCGTCCGCAAACACAGGACGTCCATGGCTGTCCGTGTGTGTCCGTCAGCACATGCAGGACGTCCGTGGCTGTCGATCAGTACACATATCAGCACGTTGGTCCTTGGACTCAGCACGCTGACCCTTGCCGTGGACGGTTCGGGTGATTTTGGCCCACGTGGGCTGTCTGTTCAGTACACATAGGACGTCCGTGGGTGTCCGCCAGCACACACAGGACGTTCATTGCTGTCCGTGGCAGTCCGTCAGCACACACAGGACATCTGTGGCTGTCCATGGCTGTCCGTGTGTGTCCGTCAGCACACACATGACGTCCGTGGCTGTCCATCAGTACACATATCAGCACGTTGGTCCTTTGACTCAGCACGCTGGCTCTTCCCGTGGGATGTTTGGGTGATTTTTGCCCATGTTGTCATTTCAGTACACACAGGACGTCCATGGGTGTCCGTCAGCACACACAGGACGTCTGTGTGTGTCCGTCAGCACACACAGAACGTCCATGTGTGTCCGTCAGCACAAACAGGACGTCTGTGGCTGTCAGTGTGTGTCTGTGTGTGTCCGTCAGCACACACAGGACGTCCGTGGCTGTCCATCAGTACACATATCAGCACGTTGGTCCTTGGACTCAGCACGATGGCCCTTCCCATGGACTGTTTGGGTGATTTTGGCCCACGTGGGCTGTTTGTTCAGTACACACAGGACGTCCATGGGTGTCCGCCAGCACACACATGACGTCTGTGGCTGTCTGTGGCTGTGCGTCAGCACACATAGGACGTCTGTGGCTGTCCGTGTATGTACGTCAGCACACACAGGACGTCTGTGGGTGTCCGTCAGCATAAACAGGACGTCTGTGTGGGTCCGTCAGCACACCAGGACGTCTGTGGCTGTCTGTGTGTGTCCGTGCGTGTCCGTTAGCACACACAGGACATCCGTGGCTGTCCATCAGTACCCATATCAGCACGTTGGTCCTTGGACTCAGCACGCTGGCCCTTCCCGTGGACTGTTTGGGTTATTTTGGCCCACGTGGGTTGTTTGTTCAGTACACACAGGACGTCCAGGACGTCTGTGGCTGTCCGTCAGCACACACATGACGTCTGTGGCTGTCCGTTCGTGTATGTTTGTGTCCGTCAGCACATACAAATGACGTCTGTTGCTGTCCATTAGTACACATATCAGCATGCTGGTCCTTGGACTCAGTACGCTGGCCCTTCCCGTGGACTGTTTGGGTGATTTTGGCCCACGTGGGCTGTCTGTTCAGTACAAACAGGACGTTCGTGGGTGTCCGTCAGCACACACAGGACGTTCGTGGCTGTCCATCAGTACACATATCAGCACGTTGGTCCTTGGACTCAGCACGCTGACCCTTCCCGTGGATTGTTCGGGTGTTTTTGGCCCACGTGGGCTGTCTGTTCAGTACAGACAGGATTTCCGTGGGTGTCCGCCAGCACACACAGGACGTCCGTGGCTGTCCGTCAGCACATAAAGGACTTCCGTGGCTGTCCGTGTGTGTCCGTGTGTGTCCGTCAGCACACACAGGACGTCCGTGGCTGGCCATCAGTACACATATCAGCACGTTGGTCCTTGGACTCAGCATGCTGACCCTTCCCGTGGACTGTTCGGGTGATTTTGGCCCACGTGGGCTGTATGTTCAGTACAAACAGGACGTCCGTGGCTGTCTGCCAGCACACACAGGATGTTCGTGGCTGTCCTTGTTTGTCCGTCTGTGTTCGTCAGCACGCACATGACGTCCGTGGCTGTCCATCTGTACACATATCAGCACGTTGGTCCTTGGACTAAGCACGCTGGCCCTTCCCGTTGACTGTTTGGGTGATTTTGGCCCACGTGGGCTGTTTGTTCAGTACACACAAGACGTCCGTGGGTGTCCGCCAGCACACACATGACGTCCGTGGCTGTCCGTGTGGGTCTGTGTGTGTCCGTCTGTGACCGTCAGCACACACATGACGTCTGTGGCTGTCCATCAGTACACATATCAGCATGTTGGTCCTTGGACTCAGCATCCTGACCCTTCTTGGGGACTGTTCAGGTGATTTTGGCCCACGGGCTGTCCGTTCAGTACACACAGGACGTCCGTGGGTGTCCGTCAGCACACACAAGACGTCTGTGTGTGTCCGTCAGCACACAAAGGAAGTCCGTGGCTGTTCGTGTGTGTCTGTGTGTGTCCATCAGCACACATAATACGTCTGTGGCTGTCCATCAGTACACATATCAGCACGTTGGTCCTTGGACTCAGCATGCTGACCCTTCCCGTGGACTGTTCGGGTGATTTTGGACCACGTGGGCTGTATGTTCGGTAGACACAGGACGTCCGTGTGTGTAAATCAGCACACACAGGACGTATGTGGCTGTCCGTGTTTGTCCGTGTGTGTCCGTCAGCACACACAGAACGTCTGTGGCTGTCCATCACATATCAGCACGCTGGTCCTTGGACTCAGCACGCTGGCCCTTCCCGTGGACTGTTTGGGTGATTTTGGCCCACGTGGGCTGTCTTTTCAGTACACACAGGATGTCCGTGGGTGTCCGCCAGCACACACACGACATCCGTGGCTGTCCATGACTGTCTGTCAGTGTAAGACCCGAACCCTGGCCTCTCGACCTGATGGAGTCCGCAGGCTTACTTATTAATTTCTTTGCTTGTTTGATCCATTTTAAGTCTTTTATTTACTAAGTCATATTCGAATATGAGGTTCATAAACAAAGGAATAGATTGCACAGCGGAATAATAATGTGTTAACTTGTATTACTTAGAAACATGAGATTCAATACACAACTTCTTAACAGTCTCATAGACAATCACTAGTTCATCCCTAGCATCATCTAACCACACGTTACACAGCCTCTCACTGACCGAGCCTTCATGGCTCCTTGGCTTGACCAGAACCATCCTTAGTTCCTGAAACCAAAACCAGATAAGGAATAATCATAACCGAGAATAGAACGGATTGATTCTACAATGCTTGGCTTGGTTCCAAGAACTTAGATAAACCTCAGTCAACATAATCATAAAAAGTATGAACCTATCTACCGTATCCTAAGTCATTCAACCAACCACCCCTTAACTTAAAATCAGATAGATAGTCCAGAATAGATAATCAGAACACACGAACAGATCCGGATCGTCCCCAAAGACAAATCCGTTTAACCGGATAGAATCTAGGTGCGACCGGCCAATGAAGTCCGGCTCAATGGCTCAACGGACTTCCTTACCTGATCCGGCCTTAGGCCTGTATCCAATCGGCCGAGTAAGCCTCAAGCCTAATCCGGAAGGCTTAGCAACCGGTCAGACCTTGCGACTCTATCTTGGCCTAGACAAACCGTGACCTTATCTGAACTAGAAAAGCCATAGGCTGATCCATAAGGATCGGTCCTAACCTGTCCCGAAAGACACCGTTTGGAACATGCACCCTTTGGCCATTCGTGCCTCTTGGTCCTCGTACCTTTTGATGTTCGTAACCTTTGGTATCTCGTACCTTTTGGTCACTGACACCCTTTGGCAACTCACAACCTTTGGACACTCATGACTCTTGACAACTCGTGCCCTTTGGGTCATTCCCAGCCGTTCGTCCTAACCGCCCAGTCATGGTGCGATCGGATCATCCGACTAACCGACCCGTGTCTAGGCTAGCGGTTTGATTATGTTCGGCCAAAGCCTAGGAACGTGTCCCTTGGACTCAACCAACACAACCTTTCGTGTTTAACCAGAGAGAAGAGAAGAGAAACGAATTGAAACAGAAAGGAGAGCCGGATGGGACTTAGGAACCGAGCAGAGCCGCAGCGCGGTCGCATGGACCGTCCGTTCGGTCTGATGGAGCCACGGCCCATCACATACCTTGTGAACCACGTCTGGGTTCTGAATGCTCTTCTCCTTGTCTTGATCTCCAATTTTTGACCGGAGTTAGTTCCCAAACGATCAGAGTCGCCGGAACACAACACCACCACACTCGGCCTTTCTCTTGGCCGGAACTCTCTCTTTCTCTCTTTCTTTCTCTCTACGTTTTTCTCTGAGTATTTTACTCTGGAATTGGATAATAAAATCGACAGGACAGCCCCCATATTTATAGAAAACGAGGGGGTAAGTCTTGCCCCACGAACAGGCACGACTTGCTAGCATATGGGCACCATCGGCCAAGGGTTGTCCCCTTTCGGCCACTTGCATCCCTTCGCCCTTTCTGGTTGGGTTTGGGGTCAGTCACAAGCCCAACCCACGCCCGAAGCCTCATGGACTTAGCCCACGGCCTTGCCCAAAGACCCAACAGCCCATGGCCGGACCTCACAGCCCGCCATTGACCCGGACCCGGACCATCGGCCTAAAGCCCAAACAGTCCGTCTAGCTGAGGTGAGCTGACTCTCAGCTGCCTCAGCTAGGTGAGCTAGTAGTCCAGCTAGTGGAACTGACTTAGTAGGAACTGAGCTGGAGTGAACTAAACCTAGCTTCATTGAGCTGGTCGAGCTACTCGTCCACTTCGTCCAATTACCGTCTTACTCGTCCTAGCTGTCTCTTAGCTTGTATAAGGTTAAGTCTATGTTTCCTTATGTCCTTAACCTTCTTTCTCGACCATGGAACGCTTGCCTAGATGTCCTAAAACTGGCTTGTACGTTTCCTCGACCCATGGCCGTCCCAACAATCCTACTCAGGATTGGGGGCGTGACATTCAGCACACACAGGACGTCCGTGGCTGTCCTTGTGTGTCCGTGTGTGTCCGTGTGTGTCTGTCAGCTCACACAGGACGTCCGTGGCTGTCCATCAGTACACATATCAGGACGCTGGTCCTTCCCGTGGACTGTTCGGGTGATTTTGGCCAAATGTGGGATGTCTGTTCAGTATACACTGGACGTCTGTGGGTGTCCGTCAGCACACACAGGACGTCCGTAGGTGTCCGTCAGCACACACATGACATCTGTGGGTGTTTGTCAGCACACACAGGACGTTTGTGTGTGTCCGTCTGCAAACACAGGACGTCCATGGCTGTCCGTGTGTGTCCGTCAGCACACGCAGGACGTCCGTGGCTGTCGATCAGTACACATATCAGCACGTTGGTCCTTGGACTCAGCACGCTGACCCTTGCCGTGGACTGTTCGGGTGATTTTGGCCCACGTGGGCTGTCTGTTCAGTACACATAGGACGTCCGTGGGTGTCCGCCAGCACACACGTGACGGGTTAGGACCGATCCTTATGGATCAGCCTATGGCTTGTCTAGTCAAGACATGGTCACGGTTTGTCTAAGCCAAGGTAGAGTCGCAAGGTCTGACCGGTTGCTAAGCCTTCCGGATTAGGCTTGAGGCTTACTCGGCCGATTGGATCCAGGCCTAAGGCCGGATCAGGTAAGGGAGTCCGTTGGGCCATTGAGCCGGACTCCATTGGCCGGTCGCACCTAGATTCTATCCGGTTAGACGGATTGGTCTTTGGGGACGATCCGGATCTGTTCGTGTGTTCTGTTTATCTCTTCTGGACAATCTATCTGATTCTAAGTCATGGGGTAGTTGGTTGAATGACTTAGGATACAGTAGGTAGGTTCATACGTTTTATGATTATATTGACTGAGGTTTATCTAAGTTCTAGGAACCAAGCCAAGCATTGTAGAATCAATTTCTATTCTCGGTTATGATTAATGCTTATCTGGTTGTGGTTTCAGGAACTAAGGATGGTTCTGGTCAAGCCAAGGAGCCGTGAAGGCTCGGTCAGTGGGAGGCTGTGTAACGTGTGGTTAGATGATACTAGAGATGAACTAGTGATTGTCTATGAAACTGTTAAGAAGTTGTGTATTGAATCTCATGTTTCTAAGTAATACAAAGTTTATACATTGTTATTCCGCTGTGCAATCTGTTCCTTTGTTTATGAACCTCATATTCGAATATGACTTAGTAAATAAAAGACTTAAAATGGATCAAACAAGCAAAAAAATTAATAAGTAAGCATTCGTATCCAGTTGGGTCAAGAGACCAAGAACGGGTCTTACAAGTTGGTATCAGAGCATGCTTGATTCTAGGATAGTTGGGTTATGTAGTCCACACACACACACACGCAGCCAGCTGATTAGGTCTCACGGTGAGGTTTGATTGCTTAGTCTAGGGATTGTTTTGTTTTGTTTATGTTAGTGTGTTTTGTACTAACATTGTCTGAATCCTTAGGCTGGAAAAAGCAAATCGGGAAAGTCACGAAGAAGTAAGAGAATGGCCGGTCAGTCTAGTCAAGTGGCCATGGACGGAACTAATCTGTCCGGTTTGCAAACCGATCCGGCCGCGGCTAACACTGAAAATGTGTTGCCAACTGATCAGGCTAATCTTACGGGGACGCAACAGGATGGTCAGGAACATCAGGAGAGTGATGAGGAAGTGGAATCCTCGAACGCTAACCGTGATGGTGGCCAGCGTGAGAAAGTGGCCGATGGTACGGCCAATGTAACCGCAACACTGTCCAAAGAGGACTTGTTAGAGGCCAGGAAGGTAATGGGGACTCAGGTGGCGGCTATGGCCCAACTGTTCACGCCATTAGTGAACTCCTCAGTTGGCCAAGCTACGCCTGTGGCTACGACCGTCCCCAACACCAATGGTCCAGTGGTGGAAACGGTCGAGGTGATCGAGATTGATCCACCAGAAAGGACCGGGAAAAAGGTGGACTATCTGAGTTTGCTTCAGCACATCTCCCATCTAGGGACGAAGCATTTCTCAGGAAGCACCGACCCTATTGAGGCAGACGAGTGGAGGAGTAGGCTAATCCGAAACTTCAGCTCAACTCGTTGTCCTGAGGATTACAAGAGAGACATTGCGGTTCACTTCCTGGAAGGGGACGCGCATAATTGGTGGCTGGCTGTGAACAAGCGCACCAATGGAAGTCTCCAGAGTTTTGCAGATTTTGAAGATGAATTCAACCGCAAATACTTTCCTGCAGAGGCTTGGGACCGTCTAGAAGGAAGATTCCTAGACCTTACCCAAGGCTGCAGGGCCGTACGTGAGTACGAAGAGGAGTTCAACCAGCTCCGACGTTTTGTTGGAAGGGAACTTGAGGACGAGACAGTCCAGGTTCGTCGGTTCATTCGAGGCTTAAGGCCGGAGCTGAGAACTCACTGTTCGATCCGCACCTTCAGCACCGTCGGAGAGCTGGTTGAACGTGTAGCTCTTTTGGAGTCTAACTTGGCCGAGGAAGCCAAGCTTAAGACAAAGTCGCAGTCTGTCCCAATGGGTAAGACTAACGACCGAAAGAGGAAGTGGGACCAGGTTGACGGAGGCAAGGCCTCTAGTGGACGACCTGAATTTCCCAAGTGTGGTAAGAACCATCCAGGTGAATGCTGGAAAGCCATGGGAGCTTGTGTGAGATGTGGCAGCTTGGATCATTCCATCCGAGATTGCACTCGACCAAGCCGGACTCTGGGCCAATCTAGTGGCAGCGGCTCTCGGACTTGTTTCCATTGCGGCCAAAGCGGACACTTCCAAAGTGAATGTCCTAAGCGGCAAGGAGGACAAGGGAAGGGTCGTGGAGACACGGGAAAGTCGACCCAGAGCAGGCCGACCACAACACCAAGGGTGTATGAGCTGTCCGAGACAACAGCGCTTCTGGATCGTTTGATTCGATCTCTGGTAATTTCTGAATTTATCTGCTTACATTCAATAGAATGCTTGGTCTGGAACCTAGAGTGTCTAGGGGATTCTGATGTGGGTCTCTTATAGGGACCCTCATGATTGGTGGTGTTGAAACCCACGGCTTTTCGACACAGGGGCTACACATAGTTTTGTGAGTCCGGAACTGGTCGGAAAGGGTCTGTTCTGCCTCTGTTCTGGGGATAATTCGAGACTAGTGAGGGCGGCCGGTGGGCAAATCATGCACTCATTAGGGCTCATGACTAATATCCCGGTGATGATCCAGGAGAAAAATCTGCCTGTAGATCTGATTGTGTTGCGCCTACAGAATCACGATGTGATCCTAGGCATGGATTGGTTGGGGAAGTATCGGGCCACTCTCGACTGCCACAGAGGATGTGTACGGTTGAAGACTGGACCTCACCCGATCCAGTACCAAAGTCTGAATATGAGTCCGGCTCTGGATAGAGTAGTGGTGTCAGCAATCCGAGCAGAACGGATGCTTAGACGGGGTTGTGAAGCATATTTGACCACAATTACCACTATGGAGCACGGCAGGTCTGATGATCAGAAAGATCTAACTGAGGACCCGTTGGTGTCTGAGTTCCCAGATGTGTTCCGTTCGCTACAGGGTGTCCCCCCTGATAGGTCGGATCCATTTACGATTGAACTAGAACCAGGGACAGCTCCGCTGTCCAAGAGTCCGTACCGAATGGCTCCGGCCGAGATGGCCGAGCTAAAGAAGCAATTAGAAGAATTGCTGGACAAGGGGTTCATACGTCCAAGTAGCTCTCTTTGGGGTGCACCAGTCCTCTTTGTGAAAAAGAAGGATGGTAGCATGCGTCTGTGTATTGACTATCGAGGGTTGAACAGGTTACTGTGAAGAACAAGTACCCGTTGCCCAGAATAGATGAGTTGTTGGATCAACTCAAAGGAGCCAAGTGGTTTTCTAAGATTGATTTGGCCTCAGGGTATCATCAGATCCCTATAGAGCCAAATGATATTAGAAAGACAGCATTCCGGACCAGGTACGGCCACTACGAGTTTGTGGTTATGCCATTCGGTCTGACCAATGCGCCTGCTGCATTCATGAAAATGATGAACAGCGTGTTCCGAGACTTCCTGGACGAATCAGTGATCATCTTCATTGATGATATCCTGATTTACTCCAAGGATGAGAAATCTCATCGGAAACACCTGAGAGCCGTGCTGGAACGATTACGGGAACACAAGCTCTATGCAAAACTCAGTAAATGCAGTTTTTGGCAGAAGAGCATTGGGTTTCTCGGCCACATTGCGTCCGGTGAGGGCGTCTCGGTGGATCCAGAGAAGATCAGGGAAATCAAGGATTGGCCTCGACCACGCAGTGCCACGGAAGTCAGAAGCTTCCTAGGGCTGGCAGGTTATTATAGAAAGTTTGTGAAAGGATTCGCAAGCTTGGCTCAGCCTATGACACGGTTGACCGGGAAGGACGTTAAGTTCACATGGTCTGAGGAGTGTGGGAAATGTTTTTCCGCGCTTAAGTACATGCTGACTAGCGCACCTATTCTGGTTCTTCCAGAGGCCGACCAACCCTATGTGGTTTATACGGACGCGTCCATAACAGGACTAGGTTGCGTATTAACCCAGCATGGGAAGGTCATCGCCTATGCGTCAAGGCAGTTGAGAAAACATGAGGGAAACTACCCCACCCATGACCTTGAAATGGCTGCGGTAGTGTTCGCCTTAAAGATTTGGCGATCATACTTATGGTGCCAAGGTTCAGATACTTACGGACCATAAGAGTCTTAAGTATATATTCACCCAGCCTGAGTTAAACTTAAGGCAGAGAAGGTGGATGGAGTTTGTAGCTGATTACGATCTGGATATCACCTATCATCCGGGAAAGGCTAATCTGGTCGCAGATGCCTTGAGCCGGAGAAGGGCCGACGTATCAGCCGAACTAGAAGCGGACGACCTGGACGGTACGGTTCGTGCCCTACGGTTGAACGCATCGACCAAAGAGTCTGAACCACTCGGATTAGAGGCGGTCAATTAGGCCGACCTGCTTACCCGAATTTGGTTGGCTCAAGGTCAGGACGAGAACCTAAACAAGGTTGCTCAGAATGATAGGACGGTGTACCAAACTGCAAAGGATGGTACCATCCTAGTAAACGGTCGGATCAGTGTTCCTAATGATAGGAGTCTAAAGGAAGAGATTATGAGGGAGGCTCATAAATCCAGATTCTCGGTTCATATTGGTGCGACCAAGATGTACCAGAACCTTAAGAAGTTCTATCATTGGATCCGAATGGGTGGCCAAGTGTTCCATTTGCCAACTCATCAAAGCAGAACATCAAGTGCCTAGTGGGTTATTACAAAGCTTGCCTATTCCAGAATGGAAATGGGATCACATCACAATGGACTTTGTGACTGGGTTCCCTACCACGAGGAATAAGAAAGATGCGGTTTGGGTTGTGGTTGATCGCCTAACCAAATCAGCACACTTCCTGGCTATCAAAAAGTCGGATGGGGTAGATCAGATTGTATGTAAGTACATTGATGAGATCGTCCGACTACATGGTGTGCCGGCAAGCATAGTTTCAGATAGGGATTCAAGGTTCACATCTTACTTCTGGAAGGCTTTCCAAAAAGCTTTAGGAACAAGAGTGAACATGAGTACACCCTATCACCCACAGACGGATGGACAGTCTGAACGTACGATCCAGACATTGGAAGATATGTTGCGCGCATGTGTTCTAGACTGGGGTGATTCCTGGGAGAAACATCTACCTCTGGTAGAATTTGCTTACAACAATAGCTTCCATAGTAGTATTGGCATGTCGCCATACGAAGCTCTGTATGGGCGTCCATGCAGGACACCCTTATGCTGGACCCAAGTAGGGGAACGCAGCAGGATTGGTCCGGAGATTGTCGAAGAGACAACCTAAAAGATCAAGTTCTTGAGGGACAAGATGAGACAGGCACAAGACCACCAAAAGAACTAGTCCGGATCTCCGGAAGAAGGAAAGATCTCGAGTTCCAAGTAGGTGACTTGGTGTATCTCAAAATGATTACCTTCAAAGGACGAGTCCGGATCTCCGGAAGACGGAAGTTAGATCCGAGATACTTGGGGCCGTTCAAGATCATTGAAAGTGTGGGGATGGTAGCCTACAAGTTGGACTTGCCGGCTAAGATGGACGCATTCCATAATGTGTTCCACGTCTCCCAACTTCGGAAATGTTTGACGGACCAAGACATCGCTCTTCCTGCCATTCCAGACGATCTTGGTAAGAACCTAACCTTGGAAACGAGGCCAGTTCGAATCATAGATAGGATGGAAAAAGCAACAAGGAAGAAGACAGTCCAGATGGTCAAGATCGTCTGGGACTGTAATGGTCAAGATATAATCACTTGGGAAACCGAAGCTAGAATGAAAGCAGAGTACCCAGAGTGGTTGGATCAGTTTGTTTCCGAGGAAGCATTCGATTCGGATTCGAGGACGAATCCATCCCAAGGGAGGGAGACTTGTCACGCCCCCAATCCTGAGTAGGATTGTTGGGACGGCCATGGTGCGAGTAAACGTGCAAGCCAGTCTTAGGGCATCAAGGCAAGCGTTCCAAGGTCGAGAAAGAAGGTTAAGGACATAAGGAAACTTAGACTTAATCTTATACAAGCTAAGAGACAGCTAGGACGAGTAAGACGGTAGCTGGACGAAGTGGACAAGTAGCTCGGCCAGTTCAAAGAAGCTAGGTTCAGTTCACTCCAGCTCAGTCCCTACTAAGTCAGCTCCACTAGCTGGACTACTAGCTCACTCAGCTGACGCAGCTGAGAGTCAGCTCATCTCAGCTAGACGGACTGTCCGGGCTTTAGGCCGATGGTCCGGGTCCGGGTCAGTGGCGGGCTGTGAGGTCCGGCCATGAGGCCATGGGCTGTTGGGTCTTAGGACAAGGCCATGGGCTAATTCCAGGAGACTTGGGGCGTGGGTTGGGCTTGTGGCCCCAAACCCAATCAGAAAGGGCGAAGGGATGCAAGTGGCCGAAAGGGGACAACCCTTGGCCGATGGTGCCCATTCGCTAGCAAGTCATGCCTGTTCGTGGGGCAAGACTTACCCCCTCATTTTCTATAAATATGGGGGCTCTCTGGTCGAATTCATTATCCAATTCCAGAGGAAAATACTCAGAGAAAAACGTAGAGAGAAAGAAAGAGAGAAAGAGAGAGTTCCGGCCAAGAGAAAGGCCGATTGTGGTGGTGTTGTGTTCCGGCGACTCTGATCGTTTGAGGACTAACTCCGGTCAAGAATGGGAGATCAAGACAAGGAGAAGAGCATGGAGAACCTAGACGTGGTTCACAAGGTATGTGATGGGCCGTGGCTCCATCAGACCGAACGGACGGTCCATGCGACCGCACCGCGGCTCTGCTCGGTTCCTAAGTCCCATCCGGCTCTCCTTATCTGTTTCAATTCGTTTCTCTTCTCTTCTCTCTGGTTAAACACGAAAGGTTGTGTTGGTTGAGTCCAAGGGACACGTCCCTAGGCTTTGGCCGAACATAACCAAACCGCTAGCCTAGACACGGGTCGGTTAGTCGGATGATCCGATCGCACCAAGACTGGGCGGTTAGGACGAACGGTTGGGAATGACCCAAAGGGCACGAGTTGTAAGAGTCATGAGTGTCCAAGAGGCACGAATGGCCAAAGGGTGCATGTTCCAAAGGGTGTCTTTTGGGATGGGTTAGGACCGATCCTTATGGATCAGCCTATGGCTTGTCTAGTCAAGACAAGGTCACGGTTTGTCTAAGCCAAGGTAGAGTTGGAAGGTCTGACCGGTTGCTCAGCCTTCCGGATTAGGCTTGAGGCTTACTCGGCCGATTGGATCCAGGCCTAAGGCCGGATCAGGTAAGGGAGTCCGTTGGGCCATTGAGCCGGACTCCATTGGCCGGTCGCACCTAGATTCTATCCGGTTAGACGGATTGGTCTTTGGGGACGATCCGGATCTGTTCGTGTGTTCTGTTTATCTATTCTGGACTATCTATCTGATTCTAAGTCAAGGGGTGGTTGGTTGAATGACTTAGGATACGGTAGGTAGGTTCATACGTTTTATGATTATGTTGACTGAGGTTTATCTAAGTTCTAGGAACCAAGCCAAGCATTGTAGAATCAATCCGTTCTATTCTCGGTTATGATTAATTCTTATCTGGTTGTGGTTTCAGGAACTAAGGATGGTTCTGGTCAAGCCAAGGAGCCGTGAAGGCTCGGTCAGTGGGAGGCTGTGTAACGTGTGGTTAGATGATACTAGGGATGAACTAGTGATTGTCTATGAGACT
Source organism: Brassica rapa (assembly GCF_000309985.2). Lineage (NCBI taxonomy): Eukaryota > Viridiplantae > Streptophyta > Magnoliopsida > Brassicales > Brassicaceae > Brassica > Brassica rapa. The sequence goes on from NW_022610047.1 coordinate 26,078, forward strand.
GTTAAGAAGTTGTGTATTGAATCTCATGTTTTTAAGTAATATAAAGTTTATACATTGTTATTCCGCTGTGCAATCTGTTCCTTTGTTTATGAACCTCATATTCGAATATGACTTAGTAAATAAAAGACTTAAAATGGATCAAACAAGAAAATAAATTAATAAGTAAGCATTCGTATCCAGTTGGGTCAAGAGACCAGGAACGGGTCTTACAGTCAGCACACACAGGAAGTCCATGGCTGTCCATCAGTACACATATCAGCACGCTGGTCCTTGGACTCAGCATGCTGGCCCTTCCCGTGGACTGTTCGGGTGATTCTGGCCCACGTGGGCTATCTGTTCATTACACACAGGACGTCCGTGGGTGTCCGTCAGCACACAAAGGACGTCTGTGTGTGTCCATCAGCACATACAGGACGTCCGTGGCTGTCCGTGTGAGTCTGTGTGTGTCTGTGTGTGTCCGTATGTGTCCGTCAGCACACACAAGACGTCTGTGGCTGCCCATCAGTACACATATCAGCACGTTCGTCCTTGGACTCAGCACCGCTGACCTTTCCCGTGGACTGTTCAGGGGATTTTGGCCCACGTGGGCTGTCTGTTCAGTACACACAGGACGTCCGTGGGTGTCCGCCAGCACACACAGGACGTCCGTGGCGGTCCGTGTGTGTCCGTGTGTGTCTGTCTGTGTCCGTCAGCACACACAGGACGTCTGTGGCTGTCCATCAGTACACATATCAGCACGCTGGCCCTTCCCATGGACTGTTTGGGTGATTTTGGCCCACGTAGGCTGTCTGTTCAGTACATACAGGACTTTCGTGGGTGTCCGCCAGCACACACAGGACGTCCATGGCTGTCCTTCAGCACACACAGAATGTCTGTGGCTGTCCGTCTGTGTCCGTGTGTGTTCGTGTGTGTCCGTCAGCACGCACATGATGTCCGTGGCTGTCCATCAGTACACATATTAGCACGATGGTCCTTGGACTCAGCACGCTGGCCCTTCCCGAGGACTAGTCGGGTGATTTTAGCCCACGTGGGCTATCTGTTCAGTACACAGAGGACGTCCGTGGGTGTCCGTCAGCACACATAGGACGTCCATGTGTGTCCGTCAGCACACACGGGACGTCCGTGGCTGTCGGTGTGAATTTGTGTGTGTCCATATGTGTCCGTCAGCACACACAAAACGTCTGTGGCTGTCCATCAGTACACATATCAGCACGTTGGTCCTTCGATTCAGCACGCTGACCCTTCCCGTGGACTGTTCGGGTGATTTAGGCTCACGTGGGCTGTCTGTTCAGTACAAAGAGGACGTCCATGGGTGTCCGCCAGCACACACAGGACGTCTGTGGCTGTCCGCCAGCACACACAGGACGTCCGTGGCTGTCCATGTGTGTCAGCACACACAGGACGTCCGTGGCTGTCGATCAGTACACATATCAGCACGCTGGTCCTTGGACTCAGCATGCTGGCCCTTCCCGTAGAGTGTTTGGTGATTTTGGCCCATGTGGGCTGTCTGTTCAGTACAGACAGGACGTCTGTGGGTGTCCCCCAGCACACACAGGATGTCTGTGGCTGTCCGTTGCTGTCCGTCAGCACACACAGGATGTCTGTGGCTGTCCGTGTGTGTCCGTCAGCACACACAGGACGTCCGTGGCTGTCCATCAGTACACATATCAGCACGCTGGTCCATGGACTCAGTACGCTGGCCCTTCATGTGGACTGTTCGGGTGATTTTGGCCCACATGGGGTGTCTGTTCAGTACACACAGGACGTCTGTGGGTGTCTGCCAGCACACAAAGGACGTCCGTGGCTGTCAGTGGCTGTCCGTCAGCACACACAGGATGTCCGTGGTTGTCTGTGTCTGTCCGTGTGAGTCCATCAGCACACATAGGAAGTCCATGGCTGTCCATCAGTACACATATCAGCACGCTGGTCCTTGGAATCAGCATGCTGGCCCTTCCCGTGGATTGCTTGGGTGATTTTGGCCCACGTAGGCTATCTGTTCATTACACACAGGACGTCCGTGGGTGTCCGTCAGCACACACAGGACGTCTGTGTGTGTCCATCAGCACATATAGGATGTCCGTGGCTGTCCGTGTGAGTCTGTGTGTGTCTGTATGTGTCCGTATGTGTCCGTCAGCACACACAAGACGTCCAATGCTGCCCATCAGTACACATATCAGCACGTTCGTCCTTGGACTCAGCACGCTGACCTTTCCGATGGACTGTTCAGGGGATTTTGGCCCACGTGGGCTGTCTGTTCAGTACACACAGGACGTCCATGGGTGTCCGCCAGCACACACAGGACGTCCGTGGCTGTATGGTGTGTCCGTGTGTGTCTGTCTGTGTCCGTCAGCACACACAGGACGTCTGTGGCTGTCCATCAGTACACATATCAGCACGCTGGCCCTTCCCATGGACTGTTTGGGTGATTTTGGCCCATGTAGGCTGTCTGTTCAGTACATACAGGACGTCCGTGGGTGTCCGCCAGCACACACAGGACGTCCATGGCTGTCTTTCAGCACACACAGGATGTCCGTGGCTGTCCGTCTGTGTCCGTGTGTGTTCGTTTGTGTCCGTCAGCACACACATGATGTCCGTGGCTGTCCATCAGTACACATATTAGCACGATGGTCCTTGGACTCAGCACGCTGGCCCTTCCCGAGGACTGTTCGGGTGATTTTAGCCCACGTGGGCTATCTGTTCAGTACACACAGGACGTCCGTGGGTGTCCGTCAGCACACACAGGACGTCCATGTGTGTCCGTCAGCACACACAGGACGTCTGTGGCTGTCGGTGTGAATTTGTGTGTGTTCATCTGTGTCCGTCAGCACACACAAGACGTCCGTGGCTGTCCATCAGTACACATATCAGCACGTTGGTCCTTGCATTCAGCACGCTGACCCTTCCCGTGGACTGTTCGGGTGATTTAGGCTCACGTGGCCTGTCTGTTCAGTACAAAGAGGACGTTTGTGGGTGTCCGCCAGCACACACAGGACGTCCGTGGCGGTCCGCCAGCACACACAGGACGTCCGTGGGTGTCTGCCAGCACACACAGGACGTCCGTGGCTGTCCGTGTGTGTCCTTGTGTGTCTGTCTGTGTCTGTCAGCACACACAGGACGTCCGTGGCTGTCCATCAGTACACATATCAGCACGCTGGTCCTTGGACTCAGCACGCTGGCCCTTCCCGTGGAGTGTTTGGGTGATTTTGGCCCACGTGGGATGTCTGTTCAGTACAGACAGGACGTCCGTGGGTGTCCCCC
>NW_022610048.1:0-82074 GCF_000309985.2 Brassica rapa
CTCAGCCAAGCTCGGTCGCTACGTAGCGACTGAGCGCTCGCCCGCTCGGTCGCTACGTAGCGACCGAGCTCAGCCAAGCTCGGTCGCTACGTAGCGACCGAGGCGAGCCGTACCCGTTCGGTCGCTACGTAGCGACCGAGCTCAAGCCAAAGCTCGGTCGCTACGTAGCGACCGAGCACTCGTCTCACACGGTCGCTACGTAGCGACCGGGCTCGAGCCAAAGTTCGGTCGCTGTGTAGCGATTGAACCTTTCCAAACATCGATACGACACCAGTCCATGCGTTCTCGTCAAACCTTCGAATGCTATCTCCCGAAGACTGTAGCAAGCTCAGTCCATGTTTCCCGCTATTCTAATTCATCGATCAAACTTCGCGGATTAGAAACCGCGGAAAACTCGTAGTAAACGTATCGAGTCGTAAAACGGCCCAAAGGGACCTAAAACACGATTCGAAGCCCATCCTACGATTTTCCTAACCAAAAGCCCGTAAACCACAGCATGGTCTACGCTTGGCCCACGAGGAAGGATAAATGTCAAGTTTCCGCGGATAAATACGGAAGTTTTGAAGATAATTATGAAGATCGGGAAAAATGGAAAATCTCCATTTTATGCTATGACGGCTTAAGGGCAGAAGAGTAAAAGCGTAAACCGACTTTGGAGCTAGTATATAAGGAGTCCTAGGCGAGGAGCAGAGGAGACAACTTTTTCAGAGCAATTTAGGCAATTTTCCGTTTTTGTTATTTCGAGCTGCGACTCAATTAGGTTTAGCCGTCTTAGGGTTGCTAGAACTAGGAATCTCGCCGACAGCTCTCGAGCCCATGCTTATACCTTGTTGTAAACGCTCATACGCAGATTTGAAATAAGATCTTCTTTGCTCTCTTTTCGATTTCTTCTTTTTATCGTTGTTGTTCTCGTGTTCTGATTGCTTGACGTGTGGTAATTAACAGATATCCGGGTCCTCTGAGAAACTAGGGTTTTCTTAGTTTCCTTATTTAAACGGAAATCGACAGTGTGAATTTTGGTTCCCACACACAACCAGATAAGCATTAATCATAACCGAGAATAGAACGGATTGATTCTACAATGCTTGGCTTGGTTCCTAGAACTTAGATAAACCTCAGTCAACACAATCATAAACAGTATGAACCTACCTACCGTATCCTAAGTCATTCAACCAACCACCCATTGACTTAGAATCAGATAGATAGTCCAGAAATTAAACAGAACACACGAACAGATCCAGATCGTCCCCAAAGACCAATCCGTCTAACCGGATAGAATCTAGGTGCGACCGGCCAATGGAGTCCGGCTCAATGGCCCAACGGACTCCCTTACCTGATCTGGCCTTAGGCCTGGATCCAATCGGCCGAGTAAGCCTCAATCCTAATCCGGAAGGCTTAGCAACCGGTCAGACCTTGCGACTCTACCTTGGCTTAGACAAACCGTGAACTTGTCTTAACTAGACAAGCTATAGGCTGATCCATAAGGATCGGTCCTAACCTATCCCGAAAGATACCGTTTGGCAACATGTACCCTTTGGCCATTCGTGCCTCTTGGACACTCATGACTCTTGACAACTCGTGCCCTTTGGGTCATTCCCAACCGTTCGTCCTAACCGCCCAGTCTTGGTGCGATCGGATCATCCCACTAACCGACCCGTGTGTAGGCTAGCGGTTTGGTTATGTTCGGCCAAAGCCTAGGGTCGTGTCCCTTGGACTCAACCAACACAACCTTTCGTGTTTAACCAGAGACAAGAGAAGAGAAACGAATTGAAACAGATAAGGAGAGCCGGATGGGACTTAGGAACCGAGCAGAGCCGCGGTGCGGTCGCATGGACCGTCCCTTCGGTCTGATGGAGCCACGGCCCATCACATACCTTGTGAACCACGTCTGGGTTCTCCATGCTCTTCTCATTGTCTTGATCTCCCATTCTTGACCGGAGTTAGTTCCCACACGATCAGAGTCACCGGAACACAACACCACCACAATCGGCCTTTCTCTTGGCCGGAACTCTCTCTTTCTCTCTTTCTTTCTCTCTACGTTTTTCTCTGAGTATTTTACTCTGGAATTGGATAATGAAATCGACCAGAGAGCCCCCATATTTATAGAAAACGAGGGGGTAAGTCTTGCCCCACGAACAGGCACGACTTGCCAGCGAATGGGCACCATCGGCCAAGGGTTGTCCCCTTTCGGCCACTTGCATCCCTTCGCCCTTTCTGATTGGGTTTGGGGTCGGTCACAAGCCCAACCCACGCCCCACGCCTTCTGGACTTAGCCCACGGCCTTGTCCAAAGACCCAACAGTCCATGGCCTCATGGCCGGACCTCACAGCCCGCCACTGACCCGGACCCGGACCATCGGCCTAAAGCCCGGACAGTCCGTCTAGCTGAGATGAGCTGACTCTCAGCTGCCTCAGCTGAGTGAGCTAGTAGTCCAGCTAGTGGAGCTGACTTAGTAGGGACTGAGCTGGAGTGAACTGAACCTAGCTTCCTTGACCTGGTCGAGCTACTCGTCCACTTCATCCAGTTACCGTCTTACTCGTCCTAGCTGTCTCTTAGCTTGTATAAGGTTAAGTCTAAGTTTCCTTATGTCCTTAACCTTATTTCTCGACCATGGAACGTTTGCCTTGTTGTTCTAAGACTGGCTTGCACGTTTCCTCGAACCATGGCCGTCCCAAAAATCCTATTCAGGATTGGGGGCGTGACAAGTCTCCCCCCCTTGGGATGGATTCGTCCTCGAATCCGAATCAAATGCTTCCTCGGAAACAAACTGATCCAACCACTCTGGGTACTCTGCTTTCATTCTAGCTTCGGTTTCCCAAGTGATTATATCCTGACCATTACAGTCCCAAACGACCTTGACCATCTGGACCGTCTTCTTCCTTGTTGCTTTTTCCATCCTATCTATGATTCGAACTGGCCTCGTTTCCAAGGTTAGGTTCTTACCAAGATCGTCTGGAATGGCAGGAAGAGCGATGTCTTTGTCCGTCAAACATTTCCGAAGTTGGGAGACGTATAACACATTATGAAATGCGTCCATCTTGGCTGGCAAGTCCAACTTGTAGGCTACCATCCCAACTATTTCAATGACCTTGAACGGCCCCAAGTATCTCGGATCTAACTTCCGTCTTCCAGAAATCCGGACTCGTCCTTTGAAGGTAATCATTTTGAGATACACCAAGTCACCTACTTGGAACTCGAGATATTTCCTTTTTCGATCAGCATAGTTTCTTTTGGCGGTCTTGTGCCTGTCTCATCTTGTCCCTCAAGAACTTGATCTTTTCGGTTGTTTCTTCTTCGACAATCTCCGGACCAATCATGATGTGTTCCATAACTTGGGTCCAGCATAAGGGTGTCCTGCATGGACGCCCATACAGAGCTTCGTATGGCGACATGCCAATACTACTATTGAAACTATTGTTGTAAGAAAATTCTACCAGAGGTAGATGTTTCTCCCAGGAATCACCCCAGTCTAGAACACATGCTCTCAACATATCTTCCAATGTCTGGATCGTACGTTCAGACTGTCCATCAGTCTGTGGGTGATACGCTGTACTCATGTTCACTCTTGTTCTTAAAGCCTTCCAGAAGTAAGATGTGAACCTTGAATCCCTATCTGAAACTATGCTTGCCGGCACACCATGTAGTCGGACGATCTCATCAATGTACTTACGTACAATCTGATCTACCCCATCCGACTTTTTGATAGCCAGGAAGTGTGCTGATTTGGTTAGGCGATAAACCACAACCCAAACCGCATCTTTCTTACTCCTTGTGGTAGGGAACCCAGTCACAATGTCCATTGTGATGTGATCCCATTTCCATTCCGAAATAGGCAAGCTTTGCAATAACCCACTAGGCACTTGATGTTCTGCTTTGATGAGTTGGCAAGTGGAACACTTGGCCACCCACTCCGCGACATCTGCCTTCATACGGATCCAATGATAGAACTTCTTAAGGTTCTGGTACATCTTGGTCGCACCAGGATGAACCGAGAATCTGGACTTATGAGCCTCCCTCATAATCTCTTCCTTTAGACTTCTATCATTAGGAACACTGATCCGACCGTTTACTAGGATGGTACCATCCTTTGCAGTTTGGTACTCCATCCTATCATTCTGAGCAACCTTGTTCAGGTTCTCGTCCTGACCTTGAGCCAACCGAATTCGGGTAAGCAGGTCGGCCTGATTGACCGCCTCTAGTCCGAGTGGTTCAGACTCTTTGGTCGATGCGTTCAACCGTAAGGCACGAACCGTACCATCCAGGTCGTCCACTTCTCGTTCAGCTGATAAATCGGCCCTTCTCCGGCTCAAGGCATCTGCGACCAGATTAGCCTTTCCCGGATGATAGGTGATATCCAGATCGTAATCAGCTACAAACTCCATCCACCTTCTCTGCCTTAAGTTTAACTCAGGCTGGGTGAATATATAATTAAGACTCTTATGGTCCGTAAGTATCTGAACCTTGGCACCATACAAGTATGATCGCCAAATCTTTAAGGCGAACACTACCGCAGCCATTTCAAGGTCATGGGTGGGGTAGTTTCCCTCGTGTTTTCTCAACTGCCTTGACGCATAGGCGATGACCTTCCCATGCTGGGTTAATACGGAACCTAGTCCTGTTATGGACGCGTCCGTATAAATCTCATTCCAAAATCATCAAATCTACTTAAAACCATACAAATCTACCCTAAGAGAGTGGGATAGGATTCATACATGATTATGGGGGAGGATTAGGGCAGATTCGCCGGGAACCGCGAGAGAGAAGGGTGGAGTCACCGGAAATCGCAGAGGGAGAGAGTGTTCGGCGCAGAGAGGAAGAGAGAAATGGGGAAGAAGATCGGGCTCGCCCTAATATTATGAGGCGTCCGACGGAAACTATCCGTCGGAATTTCCTCGGAAATATTTTATATTTCCGTCAGAATTTTCTCGGAAATCTTTAATTCAATTTTCGCGAAATATTTGGCGGCTTGGTTTACCCGGTTAAATGAAAATATTCCGAGGAATCAGGATTCCTCGGAATACCCTCGGTAATTACCGAGGAAATTCTGAGGAACCAGGGTTTGGGGTTTCAAAACATCGATTATTTTCGCCGTATTTCATTTCTTATACAATTATAATGCATACCATTGAGGATTCTTTGTATAGATGATCATAAACCATGAAATAACAAAATTTCAAAAATAATTGTAAGTATTCCCTTTACCGTTTATTAAAGTGTATAAGTGTTTCTCTTATGTTGTGTGGTTTTCGTTCATGCAATCGTAAAAGTGTTTGTTATTGGGTAAAACACCAATGTTCCTAGTTCCAAACATCATAATCTGGTTAAGACACGTAATGAAGGTTATATACGTGTTATTCAATCAGTAAAACGTTGTTTTCGGTTTAAAACCCCTAGTTCCTCGGAATTTCCTCGGAATTTTCCGAGGGAATTCCCGAGGAAAACCCTATCTTCGTCGGAATTTCCCCGGAAAATTCTGAGGAAATTCCGAGGAAAAGGAATGTATAATCAAATCCCTAAATCGACAAGATCTATTCCGAGGAAAACCTATCTGCCCTCGGAATTTCCTCGGTATTTATATTTAAAAAAAAAAAAAAGGTCGACGCTAGTCTGTTTCCGAGTCGTCATCACCAGATGAATCTGAATCTGGATCTTGGTGAAACTCTCCAATCACTGGCTCATCCTCTACGTGAACGGCGGCTTCCTCTCCGAAGTCGGTTAAATCGACTACAAGGCCAACTCCACCTAAATCTTCTGCTGCACTTAAGTTGCGGATATGCTTGGTTGTAGTGGGTCTTCCAGCTCAGAACTTCCCTGAACTCGGCCTCTCGGGTTGAGTCATGTAACAGTAACCCATGGATCATCTCTGTTCCTTACCCGGGGGTACTTGATATAACAAACCTGATCGGCCTGAGAAGCAAGAATGAAAGGATCATAATATTGCAGCTTCCGTCTCGAATTTACTGATGTAACACCAAATGCATCTGTTCTCACACCTCGATCTGGAGTGTTGTCGTGCCAATCACAATAGAAAACAGTACAGCGCAATCCAACCATGCCCAAATATTTGATTTCCAAAATCTCATGTATGTGTCCGTAGTATACATCATCTCCTGATGCAGAACAAACACCAGCATCATAAGTCGTACTCGAACGTCTCCTCTTCTGAGTTGTGAATGCATATCCTCGAGTACAAAATCTCGGATATGACTTCACAACAAAGTTTGGTCCTACGACCATCTCGCGTATCCAATCGTCAAATGTTTCACCTCTGGCCAAACCAGCACTCACATAAGTAAACATCCATCCACCAAATTCTCTCTGCTTCATTTCTTCTAGTTCGTCCTCTGTGGCGTATCTATATTCGAACCGCTTTTCTGCCATGAAAATCCTCTCATATGGAAGAACATCTTCGCAGTTGGTGAGTAAATATGTTTGCAAATGACTGCACTCCTGATCAGTAAGTCGACGGTCCTTTGGTTTTCCGCTAAGTCGTCCAACGTCTGTGAAAATTTCTGGAACCTTCCAATGATATGTTGCCCGTTCGCCTCTATCATCATGCCGAGCAGGTCTTCTGTTTTTGGTCTGAACTTCTGCTGGAAAGTAGTACTCGGCAAAGTTTGAAGTTTCTTCATTGATCATCTGTGCGACTATAGAACCTTCCACCCTACTTAAATTTTTCACCATCTTCTTCAAATAGAACATATACCGCTCATACAGATACATCCATCTATACTGCACAGGACCACCAAGTTCCAATTCTCTTACCAGGTGAATAACAAGATGCTCCATAACATCAAAAAATGAGGGAGGAAATATCTTCTCAAGGTCGCACTGAATCACGGCTATGTTAGTCTTCAAATTTTCAATACCTTCAAGAGTCACTGATCTCGTGCATAAATCGCAGAAGAAACCACTTATCCCTGCAATTGCTTCATGAACATTTCGTGGTAATAGTTCCTTGAAGGCAAACGGAAGGAGGCGCTGCATCATTACATGGCAATCGTGGCTTTTCAAGCCAGTAAACTTTCCTTCCTTTCTGTCGATACAGTTACGCAAATTAGATGCGTAACCGTCTGGAAATTCCACATCGTTTGAAATCCAATCAAAGAACGCATCCTTTCCCGTGCATCAAGTCGGTATATGGGAAAAGGAGCCCTACCATTCTCATCAACATGAAGTTCTGAACGAGCACATATATCGACTAAATCCAGTCTTGACTTCAAATTATCCTTTGTTTTACCTTGAACATTAAGGATCGTGTTCATGAGATTGTCAAAAAATTTCTTCTCAATATGCATGACATCTAAATTATGCCTTAGTAGATGATCCTCCCAGTATGGCAGATCCCAGAAAATACTTTTTTTGTGCAAGTTGTAGGTCTCCAACACCATCTACCGGAAAACGCTCATGTCCACCAACGTCTGGCGTCCTTTCTGCACCAAAATCTCTAAGTTGTGTCTTCAAATCTTTCCCACGAATTTCCGGAGGTGGACTGTCAAACACCCTCTTGTTCTTCGTAAACAAATTCCTACTTCTACGATATGGATGATCTGGTGGTAGAAATCTCCTGTGACAGTCAAACCAACACGTTTTCCTTCCGTGTTTTAGTTGGAAAACATCAGTGTTATCTTGACAATATGGACATGATAGCCTTCCATGCGTTGTCCATCCAGATAACATACCATATGCTGGAAAATCACTTATTGTCCACATTAGTACTGCCCGCATTTGAAAGTTTTCTTTATACGAAACATCGTATGTTTCAGCACCTTGAGCCATAGTTGTTGCAACTCATATATTAGTGGCTGAAGAAACACATCAAGTGATCTCTTAGGATGCTCTGGTCCGGGAACGAGAATCGAGAGAAACAAAAACTCTCGTCGCAAGCACAAGTTTGGGGGTAGGTTGTATGGTGTAAGAATGACTGGCCATAGAGAATAATGTCTTCCACTCTTGCCAAACGGACTGAAACCATCAGTACATAATCCAAGGTAGACATTTCTTCTCTCATACGCAAAGTCGGGATACTTTGATTGGAAATGCTTCCACGCTTTTGCATCTGAAGGATGTCTGATCTCACCATCTGTTGAGTGCTCCGCATGCCATCTCATTGGTTGCGCTGTGCGTTCAGACAGATACAACCTCTGCAACCTTTCCGTCAAAGGCAAATACCACATCCTTTTATATGGCACTGGAACTCTTCCACTCGTATCTTTATAACGAGGCTTCCCACAAAATTTGCATGAAACCCGCTGTTCATCCGCCCTCCAATAAATCATGCAGTTGTCTCTGCATACATCTATTACCTGATACGATAAACCAAGACCAGCTACGAGTTTCTGAACCTCGTAGTATGAGCCAGGAGCTACATTATCTTCGGGTAGAATACCTTTTACATAATCAGCAATCGCATCCACACAGTCTTCAGCCAAATTATAATCCGTCTTAATGCCCATCAATCTTGTAGCAGATGATAAAGCTGAATGACCATCTCTGCAACCTTCGTACAATGGTTGCTTTCCAGCATCCAACATATCATAAAATCTCCTAGCTTCGGCATTGGGTAAATCTTCCCCTCTAAAATGATGATCATTTACCATCTGCTCAGTACGTACACCATAATCTACATCCGTTCTAATTGGTTCTTCTAAACTAACCGCTGGCTGAGGTTCGCTAGTACTACCATGTTCATAATAAGTTTCCCCATGATGATACCAAATTTTGTAACTTCGTGTAAACCCACTCAAATATAGATGAGTCCAAACATCCCACTCTTTAATAACCTTTTTATTTGTAAAATTAGAGCAAGGACATCTTAACATACCTGTTTTTGCTTCCGGTTGTCGGTGAACTAACCCCATGAATTCGGTTATACCTCGTTGGTATTCTTCCGTAAGCAATCTCGTGTTCGGATCCAAATGAGGTCGATCGATCCAAGAACGAAAATAATTTGAAGAAGACATGTTTTTTATGAATCAAATTCGTGTGTAAAGAGAGTGAGAGGGAGGATGAAGATATGGAGTGATTGAAGAGGGAGAGGGGTGCTTGTATTTATAGTTGAAATCCTGCCGACAGACCGAGGAAATTCCACGGAATTCCGATGCCAACGGCTAGTTCGTCGGAATTTCCTCGGAATTTTTAAAATCCCCCAACGGCTCTCCAACGGATCTCTAACGTCTATAATATTTCCTCGGAATTCATCGGTTTTTTCCGAGGAATACAATTTTCCTCGGTATTCCATAAGATTATTCCGACGGAATGATATTTCCTCGGAATTCCGTCGGTATATTCCGAGGAAATTCCGAGGAAACCAAATTTTGTGTTTCCTCGGAATATCCTCGGAAATTCCTCGGGATTTTTTGAGGATTTCATTTTCCGTCGGAACGTCCGTCAGAATACCGCTGTTTTCTTGTGGTGGGTGTTTACATAGTGTAAACACTTATTAAATATTTATGAATGATCGTAGAGGTTTATTCCAAACCTTAGTACTTGTTCTCAAGTACTAATACATATGTATAGTATTAAATATAATTAAGTATGGAAGTATTAATCATGTGAAGTCTTATTGTAAACCTGTCTTCCAAAATATTCCCGTATGAATAATGATTATCGTAAATTGGTCATGCGATATGGAACAAGGTCACAAAGACACGATGATGGGGTCGCACCCTAGAGGCTGTGTAACTGCATGCAGCGTTAGATGATCAATTTTTGAATATCTGATGGCGATGATGGTGATGCAAACTCGCTAGACTCGTTTAGCCTTTGTGGTTTCTCGGTCTGGTATATATATATATATATAATATGATTATATGAATGATATGAGAGACGGGAATAGGAAGTGAGGTATATGATTAGATTCACAATGATGGAAAGATAGTCCTTATATATAATATCCAGATATGGAATATATTTCCACTGCATACAAATGGAGTTGATTGCTTGAGATATTATTAATATATATTGGGGTGCGGGACTAGGCTCACTGAGTAAATTAGTTACTCATGACTCATTTGTGATGCAGGTAACCAGTAGACGGAGACCTTACTCTATGATGGGAAGGAACGTCATTAGCCAGCGGTAGTTTTATTATCCTTGCAAAGTTATTTTGATATATCTTATGTATAAGATTTGTAGACCGAAAACCTCGAGGTTCATTTATAACAAATTTTGTAAGATGCTTTTAAATGATATATATAAAGATTGTTTTTAAAGTATGGGTTTCATATGATATTAGTCCTTGTCCGGACGAACTAACTATCGGATATTTCTTTTTCGGTTGAAAAGCCTAAAGTGATATTCGATAGGAGCGTTGGTGTTCTTTGGTTGTTGGTCTAAGGCGATCGGAGGTATTCTGAGAACTTCGGATCGACCATCGAGGAACATCGACCGTGTCATTTCCGGTTATCTACGATCGGGGGTGTGACAAAGGTGGTATCAGAGCATGGTTATACGATGCTAGAATCGGACTTGTTTCAAATGTTTTTCGAGTCAAAATGAGTCGCAAGGATAACTAGGATATGCTGGCTTGTTCCTTCATTTTAGGATAGATAGTCATGGGTAGTTACCTAACAGTAATCTTTCATAGCAGAAGCACCGAGACAAGCTTGAACAGATGGAGCGTACTTACCGAGGTTTTTATCATCATGATCAAGTTTGCCACCCTCATGGTGGGGTTCACTACCGTCCTGCTAGAAGTCAGTAACCTCATGCCTTCCTGCCGTTCTTCTGAGTTTTAGTGGGGATGCTAATACTTTAGAGAGATTTATGGGATATAATTGATACGTCGAATACATCTCCGAACTCGTGTGTTATCGATGTCAAGGTGGGTGTTGTTTGTGAACCGGTTCAGAGCAATTCGACTACACTTGATCACATAGATGCACTTATTATTCCGGTTTTCTCATGTCTAACCAGCTCATGCTAAGACGTACAAGCACCAGAGGCATACAAGCATGATTTCTTAAGCATTTATTTCAAGCTTAGCGTTGGAGGAAGAGATGGTTTGACCGTATTACAAGATGATGGAAGCACCAGAAGCATTCTTTTTGCAACGGAATATCATGAGGCTTACAATGCAAAGAAGAAGAAGTTGGGACCATAAGATACTGAAGAAGGACTAAACAATTCGAAGTATACTTTGGCTTGAGGCAGATTTGGGATTCAACACTCAGAGCAGAATATTCACGTGCCGTTGTTCAGAGAATTACAAGAAGGATTTGGCAGCAAGTTATTTGGAGATGAACGCTATGAGTTGTTGGTCGAGAGTCAAGAATTACTTCAGAGAGTTGAGTTCGAGTTTGGACAGATTTCATGAGTTCAAGAAGTAGTATTTTCTACACAAGCATCAAGATACGTGGTCGAGTGAATTGGATTCATCGATTATGGTTTGGAGAATAAGCAAAAGATCATACGAAAAATCTTTGGAAACTTAGCCAAGAATTTTGGAGTAGATAAAAGACCCTGGAGTTTGAAAGCTTCGAGGAGATGTTAAAGTATGACGTGAATATTAAAGAAGCTATTATTGCTGAAGAAGTTAACCAAGTCATGCAGACCGTTTATTTTTCAACCGATGCAGATCAAAGGTCAGTTTTGGATCGTGTGATCCATGCTGCCACATCGCACACAAGCCCCCATGGCCTTCCAGCACTGACCGGGATGATTCTTTCCACACTTGGGACATGTAGGTCGGCCACCAGAGGTCTTACCTCCGTCCACCTGGTCCCACTTCCTCTTTTTATCATTTGTCTTACCCGACGGGCCAGACTGTGACTTAGCTTTAAGCTTAGCTTCTTCAGCCAAGTTAGTCTCTAGCAAAGCCACCCGTTCCACCAGTTCTCCGACGGTGTTGAAGGTGCGGATCGAGCAATGGGTCTTCAGTTCTGGCCTTAGGCCTCGGATGAACCTACGGACCTGGACTGCCTCGTCCTCCAGCTCTCTTCCAACGAACCGTCTGAGCCGGTTGAACTCTTCTTCGTACTCTCGTACGGTCCTGCGGACCTGGGCCAAATCTAGAAACTGAGCTTCCAAACGATCCCAAGCCTCAGCAGGGAAGTATTTTGCGGTTGAACTCAACTTCAAAGTCCGCAAAACTTTCAAACTCCCATTGGTGCGCTTGTCCACTGCAAGCCACCAGTTATGCGCGTCCCCTTCCAGGAAGTGAACCGCAATGTCTCGTCTGTAATCCTCTGGACAGCGAGTTGATTGAAAGTTTCGGACCAGCCTACTCCTCCACTCATCAGCCACAATAGGGTCGGTGCTACCGGAGAAATGCTTCGTATCCAACCTGGATAAATGTTGAAGTAGACTCAGATAGTCCACCTTCTTTTCAGACTTTTCCGGAGGATCGATCTCGATCACCTCAACCGTTTCCACAACTGGACCATTAGTGTTGGGGGTGGTCGTAGCCACAGGCGTAGCCTGGCCAACCGAGGAGTTCACTAGTGGCGTGAACAGTTGAGCCATAGCCACCATCTGAGTCCCCATTACCTTCATGGCCTCTAACAAGTCCTCTTTGGACAGTGTTGCGGGCACGTTAGCCGTTCCATCGGCCACTCTCTCATGCTGGTCACCATCACGGTTAGCGTTCGAGGATTCCACTTCCTCATCACTCTCCCGATGTTCCTGACCATCCTGTTGCGTCCCCGTAAGGTTAGCCTGATCAGTTGGCAACACGTCTCTAGTGTCAGCCGCGGCCGGATCGGTTTGCAATCCGGATAGATTGGTCCCGTCCATGGCCACTTGACTAGACTGACCGGCTGTTTACTTACTCCTTCGGGACTTTCCCGACTTGCTTTTTCCAGCCTAAGGATTCAGACAATGTTAGTACGACACACACTAACATAAACAGAACAAAACAATCCCTAGACTAAGCAGTCAAACCTCACCGTGAGACCTAATCAGCTGGCTGCGTGTGTGTGTGTGGACTGCATAACCCAACTATCCTAGAATCAAACATGCTCTGATACCAACTTGTAAGAACCGAACCCTGGCCTCTCGACCTGATGGAGTCCGCAGGCTTACTTATTAATTTCTTTGCTTGTTGATCCATTTTATGTCTTTTATTTACTAAGTCATATTCGAATATGAGGTTCATAAACAAAGAAACAGATTGCACAGCGGAATAACAATGTATAAACTTTGTATTACTTAGAAACATGAGATTCAATACACAACTTCTTAACAGTCTCATAGACAATCACTAGTGCATCCCTAGCATCATCTAACCACACGTTACACAGCCTCTCACTGACCGAGCCTTCACGGCTCCTTGGCTTGACCAGAACCATCCTTAGTTCCTGAAACCACAACCAGATAAGCATTAATCATAACCGAGAATGGAACGGATTGATTACACAATGCTTGGCTTGGTTCCTAGAACTTAGATAAACCTCAGTCAACATAAACATAAAACGTATGAACCTACCTACTGTAACCTAAGTCATTCAACCAACCACCCCTTGACTTAGAATCAGATAGATAGTCCAGAATAGATAAACAGAACACACAAACAGATCCGGATCGTCCCCAAAGACCAATCCGTCT
Source organism: Brassica rapa (assembly GCF_000309985.2). Lineage (NCBI taxonomy): Eukaryota > Viridiplantae > Streptophyta > Magnoliopsida > Brassicales > Brassicaceae > Brassica > Brassica rapa. The sequence goes on from NW_022610048.1 coordinate 13,546, forward strand.
AACCGGATAGAATCTAGGTGCGACCGGCCAATGGAGTCCGGCTCAATGGCCCAACGGACTCCCTTACCTGATCTGGCCTTAGGCCTGGATCCAATCGGCCGAGTAAGCCTCAAGCCTAATCCCGAAGGCTTAGCAACCGGTCAGACCTTGCGACTCTACCTTGGCTTAGACAAACCATGACCTTGTCTTAACTAGACAAGCCATAGGCTGATCCATAAGGATTGGTCCTAACCTGTCCCGAAAGACACCGTTTGGAACATGCACCCTTTGGCCATTCTTTCCTCTTGGACACTTATGACTCTTGACAACTCGTGCCCTTTGGGTCATTCCCAACCGTTCGTCCTAATCGCCCAGTTTTGGTGCGATCGGATCATCCGACTAACCGACCCGTGTCTAGGCTAGTGGTTTGATTATGTTCGGCCAAAGCCTAGGGACGTGTCCCTTGGACTCAACCAACACAACCTTCTGTGTTTAACCAGAGAGAAGAGAAGAGAAACGAATTAAAACAGATAAGGAGAGCCGGATGGGACTTAGGAACCGAGCAGAGCCGCGGTGCGGTCGCATGGACCGTCCGTTCGGTCTGATGGAGCCACGGCCCATCACATACCTTGTGAACCACGTCTGGGTTCTCCATGCTCTTCTCCTTGTCTTGATCTCCCATTCTTGACCGGAGTTAGTTCTCAAACGATCAGAGTCGCCGGAACACAACACCACCACAATCGGCCTTTCTCTTGGCCGGAACTCTCTCTTTCTCTCTACGTTTTTCTCTGAGTATTTTACTCCGGAATTGGATAATGAAATCGACCAGAGAGCCCCCATATTTATAGAAAACGAGGGGGTAAGTCTTGCCCCACGAACAGGCACGACTTGCTAGCGAATGGGCACCATCGGCCAAGGGTTGCCCCCTTTCGGCCACTTGCATCCCTTCGCCCTTTCTGATTGGGTTTGGGGTCGGTCATAAGCCCAACCCACGCCCCAGGCCTCCTGGACTTAGCCCACGGCCTTGTCCAAAGACCCAACAGCCCATGGCCTCATGGCCGGACCTCACAGCCCGCCACTGACCCGGACCCGGACAGTCCGTCTAGCTGAGATGAGCTGACTCTCAGCTGCCTCAGCTGAGTGAGCTAGTAGTCCAGCTAGTGGAGCTGACTTAGTAGGGACTGAGCTGGAGTGAACTGAACCTAGCTTCTTTGAACTGGCCGAGCTACTCGTCCACTTCGTCCAGCTACCGTCTTACTCGTCCTAGCTGTCTCTTAGCTTGTATAAGGTTAAGTCTAAGTTTCTTTATGTCCTTAACCTTCTTTCTCGACCATGGAACACTTGCCTTGATGCCCTAAGACTGGCTTGCACGTTTCCTCGCACCATGGCCGTCCCAACAATCCTACTCAGGATTGGGGGCGTGACAACTACTACTCGGATAACCGTAGTAATTGTAGAGCTAATACGTGCAACAAACCCCGACTTCTGGAAGGGATGCATTTATTAGATAAAAGGTCGACGCGGACTCTGCCCGATGCTCTGATGATTCATGATAACTCGACAGATCGCATGGCCTTAGTGCTGGCGACGCATCATTCAAAATTTTTCCCTATCAACTTTTGATGGTAGGATAGTGGCCTACCATGGTGGTAACGGGTGACGGAGAATTAGGGTTTGATTCTGTAGAGGGAGCCTGAGAAATGGCTACCACATCCAAGGAAGGCAGCAGGCGCCCAAATTATCCAATCTTGACACGAGGAGGTAGTGACAATAAATAACAATACCGGGCTCTTTGAGTCTGCTAATTGGAATTAGTACAATCTAAATCCCATAACGAGGATCCATTAGAGGGCAAGTCTGGTGCCAGCAGCCGCGGTAATTCCTGCTCCAATAGTGTATATTTAAGTTGTTGCAGTTAAAAAGCTCGTAGTTGAACCTTGGGATGGGTCGCCCGGTCCGCCTTCGGTGAGCACCGGTCGGCTTGTCTCTTCTGTCGGTGATATGCTCCTGGCCTTAACTGGCCGGGTCATGCCTCCGGTGCTGTTACTTTAAAGAAATTAGAGTGCTCAAAGCAAACCTACGCTTTGTATACATTAGCAGGGGATAACATCATAGGTTTTCGATCCTATTGTGTTGCCCTTCGGGATCAGAGCAATGATTAACAGGAACAGTCGGGGGCATTCATATTTCATAGTCAGAGGTGAAATTCTTGGATTTATGAAAGACGAACAACTGCAAAAGCATTTGCCAAGGATGTTTCATTAATCAAGAACGAAAGTTGGGGCTCGAAGACGATCAGATACCGTCCTAGTCTCAACCATAAACGATGCCGACCAGGGATCAGCGGATGTTGCTTTTAGGACTCTGCTGGCACCTTATGAGAAATCAAAGTTTTTGTTGTAAAAGAATGGGGAAATCGTGTGTCTTTATTTCTGAATATAAGTTCCTTTTATATAGGGGTTACAAGATAAGTTTCAAAGATTACCCGGGCCTGTCGGCCAAGGTGTGAACTCGTTGAATACATTTGTGTAGCGCACGTGCGGCCCAAGTTTGCTTCAACATCTATCCAGATTGGGTATGATGCAATTCTCAGGTAGGACCAACCCCATTGTGGCAGATGAGTGGAGGAGTAGGCTGGTCCGAAACTTTCAATCAACTCGCTGTCCAGAGGATTACAGGCGAGACATTGCGGTTCTCTTCCTGTAAGGGGATGCGCATAATTGGTGGCTTGCAGTGTACAAGCGCACCAATTGAAGTCTCACAAGTTTTGCGGACTTTGAAGTTGAATTCAACCGCAAATAATTCCCTGCTGAGGCTTGGGAACGTCTGGAAGCTAAGTTTCTAGATTTGGTCCAAGGCTGCAGGACCGTACGGGAGTATGAAGAGGAGTTCAACCGACTCAGACGGTTCGTTGGAAGAGAACTGAAGGACGAGTCAGTCCAGGTCCGTAGGTTCATCCGAGGCCTAAGGCCGGAACAGAAGACCCACTGCTCTATCCGCACTTTCAACACCATCGGAGATCTGGTGGAACGGGTGGCTTTGTTAGAGTCTAACTTGGCTGAAGAAGCTAAGCTTAAGGCTAAGCCACAGTCTGGCTCATTGGGCAAGACTAATGATAAAAAGAGAAAATGGGACCAGGTGGACGGAGGGAAGACCTCTGGTGGCTGACATGCGTGTTCCAAATGTGGACGGAACCATCTCGGTGAGTGCTGGAAGGCCAAGGGGGCTTGTGTTCGTTGTGGCAGCATGGACCATGGAGTTCAAAACTGTCCTCGACTGAACCCGTCTGGTAGAAGTGGCACAATGACTTGTTTTCATTGTGGCCTGCAAGGAAAATTCCAATCGGAGTGTCCCAAGCTGCAAGGAAGTCAGGGTATGGATCAGCTAGGACTCGGTATAAGTCAAGGTAGGTGTCTTTAGATCTAGTTGGATGGAATGAACCAATTCCAATATGAATCTATCCAAAAAAAGAATGAGGAAACTCATGATGTTCGTTCCAATCAATGGAAGAACATGATCTTAAGTACCTTAGTATGACGGGGATCGAGTTATATTAAAATTGCTCTTGTGAATGGTGTGAGCATTCGCAAAAGTAAGACGCCTTGGAGAATGGTATGGGACGTTTTCCAAGAGTGTGGTCAAACCGAGATCTTAATCAACTAGGAACGTAATGGTAGTGGAAGTATTAAGTGATTGGCGACGTCATGAGGGATGTTATGTGACGTTCTTTGTGGTGTGGTCATGAACTGAGATATTTTCCACAAGTGGATTTGTTGTGTGGAAACACACTTACTTTTTGACACAGAGGCTACACATAGTTTTGTGAGTCCGGGACTGGTCGGAAAGAATCTGTTCTGTCTGAGTTCTGGGGATGATTCGAGACTAGTGAGGGCAGCCGGTGGGCAAATAATGCATTCACTAGGGCTCATGAAAAATATCCCGGTGATGATCTGATAGAACCCAGGACCTGGACCAGGACGTGGAACAGACTCAGCATGGTGACCTGGACGATCAGATCAGTCCAACTGAGGTTCAGCCATTCAGCCGTACCAGATCAACGGACAGAGCCGTGTACCGGATCGATCCGCGTGCACCCGGACGTGACCTAAGGATGGATCCACGACCTGTTGACCGAATCAGCCAAACCACAGGCGTTCTTCCCTGACCCATTCGCCATTCTAGAGCCAACAGTCAAGCCAGAACCCATGATCACAACATTTCCAACCACTTTGATGATTTCATGATGATCGATGCTTCCATCTTAAGCTCTCTGAAGATTTGGGTCGAGCCATCTCTTCATCCGTTCATGGATCATCGACGATCAACCATGCGGGCAGCCTTACGTCCGTCCTGCTCCTTACCGCGGACGACCTGATCACCACAGAATGAACCTGGACATCTTTGTGAATCTGGACCAGTCAACACAAGAATCCGCACCTTGACCAGTCTTTAGTCAAAGTCTTCATTTCTAGTTTCTATATCTTGTTTTCATTCATTTCTATTTTCTATGTTGGCTTTTCCCACAAATGTCTTTATGTTTCTTTGACTCACAAACCTTATAAGTATGTGATGATCCCCTTAATAAAATCACATCGATTTTCCTTTGCTTATTTTTGAGTCTTCTCTCATTTTTCTTTGCTTAGAACATTCATACTTCTCTTGGTGAGGTCATCTCCAAGCGAACCACTTCGTTGTGTTGGACCGGTGCGTCACATCCGGCAACCTTCGAATCTCTGGTAGTATCTTTGGGCTATTCCGCAACCCTTAGTGTCACCCCCCGATCCATCAGTTCTCAATCCTCTCGGATCTAAGTTCATATCAACCTTACCGAAAGAGTGATCCTTATTTTGGTTCTATCATGATCCAGGAGAGAAATCTGCATGTAGATCTGATCGAGAAAAATATCCACGCGCCTACAGAATCATGAGATGATCCTAGGCATGAATCTGTTTGGGAAAGTATCGGGCCACTCTCGATTGCCACAAAGTTCGTGTGCAATTGGAGACTGGACCTCACCCGATCCAGTACCAAAGTCTGAGTCTGAGTCCGGCTCCAAGGAAAGTAGGGGTGTCAGCAGTCCAAGTGAATCGGATGCTTAGACAAGGTTGTGAAGTATTTTTGACCACAACTACCACTATGGAGCACGGCAATTCTGTTGATATGTCTGGGATCTCGTTGGTATCGAGATCCAATGTCTGAGTCCGGCTTTAAGGAAAGTAATGGTGTCGGCATTCCGTGTGGATCCGATGCTTAGACGGGATTGTGAAGTACTTTTGACCAAAATTACCACTATGGAGCGCGGCAAATTCTGTTTATCTGAAAGATCTTTCTGAGGACCCGTTGGTGTTCGAGTTCCCTGATGTGTTCCGTTCGCTACAGAGTGTCCCCTCTGATAGGTCGGATCCATTTATGACTGAACTGGAATCAGGGAAAGCACCGCTGTCTAGAGTCCGTTTCTGTCGGCTCCGGCCAAGATGGCAGAAACTGAAGTTGACCATGGTCCTGAAGTTGACCATGTCTAAGAGAGGACCATGGTTGCAGTACAACCAAGTCGGAGATTGACCTACGGTTGAGAATGATCAAGTCCAGTAATGGACGAGGATCAGGCCACGACCTATTCGGAGATGGACCTATGGTCGGGGTGAAACGGCCGAGTCCCTGAGTGGGCCAAGACCGGAATACGATCATGTTCGTAAATGGACCAGGATCGAATTATGACAAAGTCCTGTAAAGGATAGAAGTCAAGTCTGAGGCGTTTTTAGTCGGGAGGGACTAAGATTGCAATGTGGCCAAGCCTGAAAAGGGTGTGGCTGGTTAAGGGGATGATCCAGTACGTTGTGTCTGAGGTCATGAACCTTATTGTCCATAAAGGACACAAGAACCATAACAATCTGTTAGGACTCGTTGTAGGACGAGCAGCCTAAAGATTGGAACGAGTTCTTGAGGACTTGACTGGTACATCGAGTAGCGTGGGGATTGGCCAAATCTACTAAGGCTCGAGTATGCAGCATGTTCCTAGGGACTGGTTATGATCTAGTCGTGGACTATGATCAGAGATAGAATAAAATCTGAAGAAGATAATATTCAAAAGAAAGACATAGACTTGTTTGATACTAGGACCGCAACCTGGAGAGTTCGGCCAGTGACACAAGGAATGTCTTTGTATGGAATTACAAGTATCACTTGAATGGATGCTTGATGGACCCTCGACTGTGGTCGAAGTAGACTAGTAAGGGTGCCATAAGTGAAACCATAAGGACCCCTTGATAGGATTGTTTGTGGTTAAATCCTTATCAAGTAGGGGAGACTTGTACAACGATGGTCAAAGGAATTTGATCATCGAAGTGGTCATTTGGTGGTTCTGAATCAGGCTTGTTCAATTCCCTGATCAAGACTAGCATAAGTCGGTTGGAATATTTTGTCTTGGGACAAGGTATAATCATCACCGGATTCGAGGAAGAATCCATTTCAAGTGGGGGAGACTTGTCACGCCCCCAATCCTGGATAGGATTGTCGGGACGGCCATGGTTCGAGGGAAACGTACCAGCCGGTCTTAGGACCTTAAGGAAATCGTTCCATGACCAAGATAGAAGGTTTAGGCAATCGATAAGCTAGACGTAGCTCGGTCAAGCTCAGCCTAGCTCGTTCCAAGATAATTCAGCTCAACCAGATGGACTACTAGCTCACTCAGCTGAGGCAGCTGGGAGTCAGCTCATCTCAACTCGACGGACTGTTCGGGTTTCGGGCCGATGGTCCGGGTCTGGGTCAGTGGCGGGCCATGAGATCCGGCCATGTGGTCCATGAGTCATTGGGCTCTTGTGGGTAGGCTGTGGGCTTGCGTACCAAGTCTGGGCTTGGGTTGGACGTGCCTATAAGGTCTGGAACCTTCCATTTCCGAACAGTTACGATCTGGACCGTTGATTGTAATCGATGGCCAAGATTTGTCCCAAAAGGATGCTTCGATGGGATGTGTCCCTTCGCACATGACCTTTGGTTGCCTATATAAAGGATGGACGACCAGAGATCAGTTCATTCAGTCTTAACTCATTCTGTCTGAGACAAAGGACACACGTCCTAAACAAAGGGATCCCCCAATGAGAACCGAGGATCCAAGCCGGAAAAGGCTCGGTTGTGGTGGTTTAGTATCTCCAGCAAGGAGAACGGTTTAGGAGATAGAAGGCCGTGTGGTTATGAATACCCAGTCATAGAGAAAGCTCTGGAGAAGGACTCCAACCCCGTGATTCAGTCAGATAGGGTCAGTGGGGTAACCACCGACTCATCGGCTTAGACAATCGGACAGTCCAAACCGGTCTAGCCATGGGCGTTTGGATTATGTCATATTCTTCTTATTCTTTCCATCTATATTCTTCTTCTACTCCTCCTGTACATTGGCGTGGCCTTGTTGATATGTTGGGTTTGGTTATAACCGTGGTTCTGGTTGAGTAATGCGGTCGTGGTCCATAACTGACGAGTTAGGCATGCGCATGATCTGACTGGCCTCAGGTGATCCGATTGGATAGGGGCTGTTCTGTTCTGTTCTGAGAGGTTGCAACCCTTCCCTGAACAGTCACAATGGTTCATGACTTGTGTAGGTAATGGCGTGGTCCTTTGGCCATAGGCCAGACACACGTACGGACCAGACAGTCCATACGGACGGTTAGGTCGAACGGTTGGAACATCTGAATGGGTGCGAGTTGCCAAGGGTCATGAGTTGCGAAGAGGCACGTGTGTCCAAAGGGTACTAGTTCCCAAAGGGTGTGAGTTCCAAACGGTGCAATTGGTTCAAGGCTTAGGCCGAACCAAGTGGACAGTCCACGGCGGCATAGTCGAACGGACGGACGATTAGTTTAACCGGAGTGTTGTGTCACAAGGTCTGATTGGTTGCAAGGCAATCCAGTTTGGTCTTGGGCCTTACTCTGTGGTATGGATCCAGGCTTTGGGTTGGATCACGTAAGAAGGTCCGTGAGCCTTTGGGCCGGACTTATAACTGGCTGATCGCACTTAGATCTTAACCAGACGGTTAGACGGGACTATGGATGATCCGACTATGGTTGGATGGTTCTAGCCGTAAAGGCTAAGTAGGATATCTTGCAATCATCTCCGGGTTGGTGAGTAGGATAGGCGCCATATGCCTCATGTAGGGCGTAGACCCATATGATGGCAATAGAGGGCCGTTTATATCAGTACATGCTAAGTGGACGATGGCTTATCAAGTCTAGTGGTCGGATCATGTTTCATGGGGATGGTTCGATGGCCGAACACTAGTATGGATTGTCATGTTGCTGGAGTAAGAGTATTGATGTGATGCGTCTAGATATCAACCTTGGTGTTGATATCTTTGAGATTGGCTAAGAGTCATGATGAAGTGTATGGCTAGTACTATGTGTCGTAGACCATAGGTACTAAGCCTAGGTTTGATTGTTCAAGGAAGGCCGTGTAAGATATGATCACGGTTGAGTATGGACGACCTGACCTCTGGATGATGGTTCAAGGTGTCGGAAGTAATCTGATTAAGGAATGCATCGGTTGGTATGAACAAGTCATATCTGTTGTCTGGGTTAAGTCCCAAGGCCTGTCTGGCCAGATGATGACTCATCAGTTCCAAGTCATGTGAGGATGGTTGGTTGATTGACATAGGATCTAATGAGCTTTGTCAGTCCAGAAGATGGACATGGTACTATTGCCTATAAGGCAAAAGGATTTCAGATTGTACATGAGCCGAGAAAGGACAGATGTATATCCTTTTCCTTTCAGAGACTTCTCAAAGGTTACTTATGTCCGTGGGAATGGTTGGTTGAATGACTAAGTACCTAGGGGAGCTGTTTGATGCAGGAGTCAAGATAAGGAACTTAAGTAAGATCACTGAGTGATCGTGGTCCAGCTGTCAAGCAAGAGCAATTCGAGTTAATGGAGGACCGATGAGCTAATAAGCTCCGTAGATGTGGCAAAGGTATGATCTAGCATTTACTTATGTAGATCTAGATAGAATGGTTTAGGGGAATGGTACCTCAGAATCGTATGACTTGGTTTGGGTTAAGGATTGACCTTTAAGCTAATTGGTAGTTGAGTAAACTGACCAAGGCTAAGGTGATTCCACCAGAAAAGTGTTAGATTGGTTTTAGACAATTCGTTATTAGAGAATAATCCGCTGCGTATTTGTTGAAAGGATCTCGTCTATAAATGACTACGGAAGTCTTTAGCTAAGATCTAAGTTAGCCCTCGCCTTAAGGCGATATTATAAATAAAAGGGCAAAAATTAAGAGGTTCGGCCAGGAAGTGGACCGAGCGACCTGAGGCATCGACCGTGGCCTAGGCGGCTGGGATCGAGTCTTACATCCCTGCGTGTTTGTCAGCACACACAGGATGTCCATGTGTGTCCGTCAGCACACATAGGACGTCCGTGGCTGTCTGTGTGTGTTCGTGTGTGTCCGTCAGCACACACAGGACGTCTGTGGCTGTCCATCAGCACACATATCAGCACGTTGGTCCTTGGACTCAGAACGCTGACCCTTCCCGTGGAATGTTCGGATGATTTTGGCCCACGTGGGCTGTCTGTTCAGTACATTCAGGACATCCGTGGGTGTCTGCCAGCACACACAGGACGTCCGTGGCTGTCCGTGTGTGTCCATGTGTGTCCATCTATGTCCGTCAGCACACACAATATGTCCGTGGCTGTCCATCAGTACAAATATTAGCACGTTGGTCCTTGAACTCAGCACGCTGGCCCTTCCTGCGGACTGTTTGGGTGATTTTGGCCCACGTGGGCAGTCTGTTCAGTACACACAGGAAGTCCGTGGGTGTCCGCCAGCACACACAGGACGTCCGTGGCTGTCTGTGGCTGTCCGTCAGCACCACAGGACATCTGTGGCTGTCCGTGTGTGTCCGTCAGCACACACAGGACGTCCGTGGGTGTCCATCAGCACACACAGGACGTCCGTGTGTGTCCGTCAGCACACACAGGACGTCTGTGTGTGTCCGTCAGCACACACAGGACGTCCGTGGCTGTCCGTGTGTGTCCGTCAGCACACACAGGACGTCTGTGGCTGTCCATCAGTACACATATCAGCACGTTGGTCCTTGGACTCATCACGCTTGCCCTTCCCGTGGACTGTTTGGGTGATTTTGACCCACGTGGGCTGTCTGTTCAGTACACACAGGACGTCTGTGGGTGTCTGCCAGCACACACAGGACGTCTGTCGCTGTCCGTGGCTGTCCGTCAGCACACACAGGATGTCCGTGGCTGTCTGTGTACGTCCCTGTGTGTCCGTCAGCACACTTTGGACGTCTGTTGCTGTCCATCAGTACACATATCAGCACGCTGGTCATTGGACTCAGCACGCTGGCCCTTCCCGTGGACTGTTTGGGTGATTTTGGCCCACGTGGGCTGTCTGTTCAGTACACACAGGAAGTCCGTGGGTGTCCGCCAGCACACACAGGACGTCCGTGTGTGTCCGTCAGCACACATAGGACGTCCGTGGCTATCCATTAGTACACATATCTGCACGCTGGCCCTTCCCGTGGACTGTTCGGGTGATTTTTGGCCCACGTGGGCTGTCTGTTCAGTACACACAGGACGTCCGTGGATGTCTGTCACAACACACAGGACGTCCGTGGCTGTCCATTAGTATACATATCAGCACGTTGGTCCTTCAACTCAGCACGCTGGCCCTTCCCGTGGACTGTTCGGGTGATTTTGACCCACGTGGGCTATCTGTTCAGTACACATAAGATGTCCGTGGGTGTCCGTCAGCACACACATGATGTCCGTGTGTGTCCGTCAGCACACACAGGACGTCCATGGCTGTCCGTGTGTGTTCGTGTGTGTCCGTCTGCACACACAGGACGTCTGTGGCTGTCCATCAGTACACATATCAGCATGTTGGTCCTTGGACTCAGCACGCTGACCCTTCCCGTGGATTGTTCGGGTAATTTTGGCCCACGTAGGCTGTCTGTTCAGTACACTCAGGATGTCCGTGTGTGTCCGTCAGCACACACAGGATGTCTGTGGCTGTCCGTGAGTGTCCGACAGCACACACAGGACGTCCGAGGCTGTCCGTGTGTATCCGTCTGTGTCCGTCAGCATACACAGGACGTCAGTGGCTGTCCATCAGTACACATATCAGCACGCTGGTCATTGGACACAGCACACTGGCCCTTCCCGTGGACTGTTTGGGTGATTTTGGCCCACGTGGGCTGTCTGGTCAGTACACACGGGATGTCCGTGGGTGTCCGCCAGCGCACACAGGATGTCCGTGGCTGTCCGTGGCTGTCCATCAGTACACATATCAGCCTGCTGGCCCTTCCCGTGGACTGTTCGGGTGATTTTTGGCCCATGTGGGCTGTCTGTTCAGTACACACAGGCCGTCCGTGGGTGTCCGTCAGCACACACATGACGTCCATGTGTGTCCGTCAGCACACACAGGACGTCTGTGGCTGTCCGTGTGTGGCTGTCCGTGTGTGTCCGTCAGCACACACAGGACGTCCGTGGCTGTCCATCAGTATACATATCAGCACATTGGCCTTGGACTCAGCACGCTGACCCTTCCCGTGGTCTGTTCGGGTGATTTTGGCCCACGTGGGCTGTCTGTTCAGTACACACAGAATATCTGTGGGTGTCCGCCAGCTCACACAGGACATATGTGGCAGGCCGTGTGTGTCCATCTTTTTCCATCAGCACACACAGGATGTTCGTGGCTGTCCATCAGTACACATATCAGCACGTTGGTCCTTGGACTCAGCACACTTGCCCTTCCCGTGGACTGTTCGGGTGATTTTGGCCCATGTGGGCTGTCTGTTCAGTACACACAGGACGTTCGTGGGTGTCCGTCAGCACACACAGGATGTCCGTGTGTGTCCGTCAGCACACAGAGGACGTCCGTGGCTGTCCGTGTGTGTTTGTGTGTGTCCGTGAGCACACACAGGACGTCCGTGGCTGTCTATTAGTACACATATCAGCACGTTGGTCCTTGGACTCAGCTCGCTGACCCATCCCATGGACTGTTCGGGTGATTTTGGCACACGTAGGCTGTCTGTTCAGTACACTCAGGGCGTCCGTGGGTGTCCGACAGCACACACAGGACGTCCGAGGCTGGCCGTGTGTGTCCGTGTGTGTCCGTCAGGACACACAGGACGTCCGTGGCTGTCCATCAGTACACATATCAGCACGTTGGTCCTTGGACTCAGCATGCTGGCCCTTCCTGCAGACTGTTTGGGTGATTTTTGCCCACGTGGGCTGTCTGTTCAGTACACACAGGACGTCCGTGGGTGTCCGCCAGCACACACAGGACATCTTTGGCTGTCCGTTGCTGTCCGTCAGCACACACAGGACATTTGTGGCTGTCTGTGTTGTCCGTGTGTGTCCGTCAGCACACACAAGACGTCCTTGGGTGTCCGTTAGACACACAAGACGTCCGTGGGTGTCCGTCAGCACACAGAGGACGTCTGTGGCTGTCCGTGTGTGTCTGTGTGTGTCCGTCTTTTTCTGACAGCACACACAGGATGTTCGTGGCTGTCCATCAGTACACATATTAGTCCGTTGGTCCTCGGAGTCAGCACACTTGCCCTTCCCGTGGACTGTTTGGGTGATTTTGGCCCATGTGGGCTGTCTGTTCAGTACACACAGGACGTCCGTGGGTGTCCGTCAGCACACACAGGACGTCCGTGTGTGTCCGTCAGCACACACAGGACGTCTGTGGCTGTCTGTGAGTGTTTGTGTGTGTCCGTCAGCACACACAGGACGTCCGTGGCTGTCTATTAGTACACATATCAGCACGTTGGTCCTTGGACTCAGCTCGCTGACCCATCCTGTGGACTTTTCGGGTGATTTTTGCCCACGTGGGCTGTCTGTTCAGTACACACAGGACGTCCGTGGGTGTCCGCCAGCACACACACAGGACATCTTTGGCTGTCCGTGGCTGTCCGTCAGCACACACAGGACATCTGTGGCTGTCTGTGTTGTCCGTGTGTGTCCATCAGCACACACAGGACGTCCGTGGGTGTCCGTCAGCACACACAAGACGTCTGTGGGTGTCCGTCAGTACACACAGGACGTCCTTGTGTGTCCGTCAGCACACACAGGACGTTTGTGGCTGTCCGTGTGTGTCCGTGAGCACACACAGGGCGTCTGTGGCTGTCCATCAGTACACATATCAGCACGCTGGTCCTAGGACTCAGCACGCTGGCCCTTCCCGTGGACTGTTTGGGTGATTTTTGCCCATTTGGGTTGTCAGTTCAGTACACACATGACGTCTGTGGATGTCCGCCAGCACACACAGGACGTCCGTGGCTGTCTGTTGCTGTCTATCAGTACACACAGGACGTCTGTGGCTGTCCGTGTGTGTCCGTGTGTGTCCGTCAGCACACATAGGATGTCCGTGGCTGTCCATCAGTACACATATCAGCACGCTGGTCCTTGGACTCAGCATGCTAACCCTTCCCGTGGACTGTTCGGGTGATTTTGGCCCACGTGGGCTGTCTGTTCAGCACACTCAGGGCGTCCGTGGGTGTCCAGAAGCACACACAGGATGTCTGTGTGTGTCCGTCTGCTACACAGGACATCCGCGGCTATCCATGTGTGTCCGTCAGCACACACAGGACTTCCATGGCTGTCCATCAGTACACATATCAGCACGTTGGTCCTTGGACTCAGCATGCTGACCCTTCCCGTGGAATGTTCTGGTGATTTTGGCCCACGTGGGTTGCCTGTTCAGTACGCACAGGTCGTCTGTGGGTGTCCGCCAGCACACACAGGACGTCTGTGGCTGTCCGTGTGTGTCCGTGTGCTTCCGTGTGTTTCCGTCAGCACACACAGGACATCCGTGGCTGTCCATCAGTACACATATCAGCACGCTGGTCCTTGGACTCAGCACGCTGGCCTTTTCCGTGGACTGTTTGGGTGATTTTGGCCCACGTGGGCTGTCTGTTCAGTACACACAGGATGTTCGTGGGTGTCCGCCAGCACACACAGGACGTCTGTGGCTGTCCGTCAGCACACACATGACGTCCTTGGCTGTCCGTGTGTGTCTGTGTGTGTCAGTGTCGGTCCATCAGTACACATATCGGCACGCTGGTCCTTGGACGCAGCACGCTAACGCTTCCCGTGGACTGTTCGGGTGATTTTGGCCCACGTGGGCTGTCTGTTCAGTACTTACAGGACGTCCGTGGGTGTCCAGCAGCACTCACAGGACGTCTGTGTGTGTCCGTCTGCTACACAGGACGTCAGTGGCTATCCGTGTGTGTCCGTGTGTGTCCGTCAGCACACGCAGGAATTCCGTGGCGGTCCATCAGTACAAATATCAGCACGTTGGTCCTTGGACTCAGCACGCTGACCCTTCCCGTGGACTCTTCTGGTGATTTTGGCCCACGTGGGTTGCCTGTTCAGTACAAACAGGACATCCGTGGGTGTCCGCCAGCACACACAGGACGTCCGTGGCTGTCTATGGCTGTCCGTCAGCACACACAAGACATCCGTGGCTGTCTGTGTGTTTCCGTTTGTTTCCGTCAGCACACACAGGACGTCCGTGGCTATCCATCAGTACACATATCGGCACGCTGGTCCTTGGATTCAGCACGCTGGCCTTTCCTGTGGTCTGTTTGGGTGATTTTGTCCCACGTGGGCTGTCTGTTCAGTACACACAGGACGTCCATGTGTGTCTGTGGCTGCTCGTGTGTGTTCGTCTATTTCTGTCAGCACACACAGGACGTCTGTGGCTGTCCATCAGTAGACATATCAGCACGTTGGTCCTTGGACTCAGCACGCTGGCCCTTCCCGTGGACTGTTCGGGTGATTTTGACCCACGTGGGCTGTCTGTTCAGTACACACAGGACGTCCGTGGGTGTCCGTCAGCACACACATGATGTCCGTGTGTGTCCGTCAGCACACACATGACGTTCGTGGCTGTCCGTGTGTGTTCGTGTGTGTCCGTCAGCACACACATGACGTCCGTGGCTGTCCGTGTGTGTTCGTGTGTGTCTGTCAGCACACACAGGACGTCTGTGGCTGTCCATCAGTACACATATCAGCACGTTGGTCCTTGGACTCAGAACGCTGACCCTTCCCGTGGCCTGTTCGGGTGATTTGGCCCATGTAGGCTGTCTGTCAGTACACTCAGGACGTCCGTGTGTGTCCGTCAGCACACACATGACATCTGTGGCTGTCCGTGGGTGTCCGACAGCACACACAGGACGTCCGAGGCTGTCCATCAGTATACATATCAGCACGGCTGGTCATTGGACACAGCACACTGGCCCTTCCCGTGGACTGTTTGGGTGATTTTGGCCCACGTGGGCTGTCTGGTCAATACACATGGGATGTCCGTGGGTGTCCGCCAGCGCACACAGGACGTCCATGGCTGTCCGTGGCTGTCCATCAGTACACATATCAGCACTCTGGCCCTTCCCGTGGACTGTTCGGGTGATTTTTGGGCCACGTGGGCTGTCTGTTCAGTACACACAGGCCATCCGTGGGTATCCGTCAGCACACACATGACGTCCATGTGTGTCCGTCAGCACACACAGGACGTCTGTGGATGTCTGTGTGTGTTGTCAGCGCACACAGGACGTCCGTGGCTGTGCATCAGTATAATTATCAGCATGTTGGTCCGTGGACTCAGCACGCTGACCCTTCCCGTGGACTGTTCGGGTGATTTTGGCCCACGTGGGCTGTCTGTTCAGTACACACAGGACATCAGTGGTTGTCCGCCAGCACACAAAGGACGTCCGTGGCTGTCTGTGTGTGTCTGTGTGTGTCGTCTTTTTCCGTCAGCACACACAGGACGTTCGTGGCTGTCCATCAGTACACATATCAGCACGTTGGTCCTTGGACTCAGCACGCTTGCCCTTCCCGTGGACTGTTCGGGTGATTTTGGCCCACGTGGGCTGTCTATTCAGTACACACAGGACGTCCGTGGGTGTCCGTCAGCACACAAAGGATGTTCGTGTGTGTCCGTCAGCACACACAGGACGTCTGTGTGTGTTTGTGTGTGTCCGTGAGCACACACAGGACGTCCGTGGCTGTCCATTAGTACACATATCAGCACGTTGGTCCTTGGACTCAGCACGCTGACCCATCCCGTGGAAAGTTCGGGTGACTTTGGCACACGTAGGCTGTCTGTTCAGTACACTCAGGACGTCCGTGGGTGTCCGACAGCACACACAGGATGTCCGAGGCTGTCCGTGTGTGTCCGTGTGTGTCCGTCAGCACACACAGGACGTCTGTGGCTGTCCATCAGTACACATATCAGCAAGTTGGTCCTTGGACTCAGCACGCTTGCCCTTCTTGCGGACTGTTTGGGTGATTTTTGCCCACGTGGGCTGTCTGTTCAGTACACACAGGACGTCCGTGGGTGTCCGCCAGCACACACAGGACATCTTTGGCTGTCCGTGGCTGTCCGTCAGCACACACATGACCTCTGTGGCTCTCTGTGTTGTCCGTGTGTGTCCGTCAGCACACACAGGACGTCTGTGGGTGTCCGTCAGCACACACAGGACGTCCGTGGGTGTCCGTCAGCACACATAGGACTTCTGTGGCTGTCCATCAGTATACATATCAGCACGCTTGTCCTTGGACTCAGCACACTAACCCTTCCCGTGGACTGTTCGGGTGATTTTGGCCCGCGTGGGCTGTCTGTTCAGTACACACAGGACGTCTGTGGGAGTCCAGCAGGATGGTCCGTCTGCTACACAGGACGTCCATGGCTATCCGTGTGTGTCCGTGTGTGTCCATCAGTACACATATCAACACGTTGGTCCTTGGACTCAGCACGCTGACCCTTCCCGTGGACTGTTCTGGTGATTTTGGCCCACGTGGGTTGCCTGTTCAGTACACACAGGACGTCCGTGGCTACCCATGTGTGTCTGTGTGTCCGTCGGCACACACAGGACTTCCGTGGCTGTCCATCAGTACACATATCAACACGATGGTCCTTGGACTCAGCACGCTGACCCTTCCCGTGGACTGTTCTGGTGATTTTGGCCCACGTGGGTTGCCTGTTCAGTACGCACAGGACGTCCGTTGGTGTCCGCCAGCACACACAGGACGTCCGTGGCTGTCTGTAGCTGTCCGTCAGCACACACAGGATGTCCGTGGCTGTCCGTGTGTGTGTCCGTGTGCTTCCGTGTGTTTCCATCAGCACACATAGGACGTCCGTGGCAGTCCATCAGTACACATATCAGCACGCTGGTCCTTCGACTCAGCTCGCTCGCCTTTCCCGTAGACTGTTTGGGTGATTTTGGCCCACGTGGGCTGTCTGTTCAGTACACACAGGATGTTCGTGGGTGTCCGCCACACATAGGACGTCTGTGGCTGTCCGTCAGCACACACAGGATGTCTGTGGCTGTCCGTGTGTGTCCGTGTGTGTCCGTGTGTGTCCGTCAGCACACACAGGACGTCTGTGGCTGTCCATCAGTGAACATATCAGCACGTTGGTCCTTGGACTCAGCATGCTGACCCTTCCCGTGGAATGTTCTGGTGATTTTGGCCCATGTGGCTTGCCTGTTCAGTACGCACAGGTCGTCCGTGGGTGTCCGCCAGCACACACAGGACGTCTGTGGCTGTCCGTGTGTGTCCGTGTGCTTCCGTGTGTTTCCGTCAGCACACACAGGACATCCGTGGCTGTCCATCAGTACACATATCAGCACGCTGGTCCTTGGACTCAGCACGCTGGCCTTTTCCGTGGACTGTTTGGGTGATTTTGGCCCACGTGGGCTGTCTGTTCAGTACACACAGGATGTTCGTGGGTGTCCGCCAGCACACACAGGACGTCTGTGGCTGTCCGTCAGCACACACAGGACGTCCTTGGCTGTCCGTGTGTGTCTGTGTGTGTCAGTGTCGGTCCATCAGTACACATATCGGCATGCTGGTCCTTGGACGCAGCACGCTAACGCTTCCCGTGGACTGTTCGGGTGATTTTGGCCCACGTGGGCTGTCTGTTCAGTACTTACAGGACGTCCGTGGGTGTCCAGCAGCACGCACAGGACGTCTGTGTGTGTCCGTCTGCTACACAGGACGTCAGTGGCTATCCGTGTGTGTCCGTGTGTGTCCGTCAGCACACGCAGGACTTCCGTGGCGGTCCATCAGTACAAATATCAGCACGTTGGTCCTTGGACTCAGCACGCTGACCCTTCCCGTGGACTCTTCTGGTGATTTTGGCCCACGTGGGTTGCCTGTTCAGTACAAACAGGACATCCGTGGGTGTCCGCCAGCACACACAGGACGTCCGTGGCTGTCTATGGCTGTCCGTCAGCACACACAAGACATCCGTGGCTGTCTGTGTGTTTCCGTTTGTTTCCGTCAGCACACACAAGACGTCCGTGGCTATCCATCAGTACACATATCGGCACGCTGGCCTTTCCTGTGGTCTGTTTGGGTGATTTTGTCCCACGTGGGCTGTCTGTTCAGTACACACAGGACGTCCATGTGTGTCCGTGGCTGTTCGTGTGTGTTCGTCTATTTCTGTCAGCACACACAGGACGTCTGTGGCTGTCCATCAGTAGACATATCAGCACGTTGGTCCTTGGACTCAGCACGCTGGCCCTTCCCGTGGACTGTTCGGGTGATTTTGACCCACGTGGGCTGTCTGTTCAGTACACACAGGACGTCCGTGGGTGTCCGTCAGCACACACATGATGTCCGTGTGTGTCCGTCAGCACACACATGACGTTTGTGGCTGTCCGTGTGTGTTCGTGTGTGTCCGTCAGCACACACATGACGTCTGTGGCTGTCCGTGTGTGTTCGTGTGTGTCTGTCAGCACACACAGGACGTCTGTGGCTGTCCATCAGTACACATATCAGCACGTTGGTCCTTGGACTCAGAACGCTGACCCTTCCCGTGGCCTGTTCGGGTGATTTTGGCCCATGTAGGCTGTCTGTTCAGTACACTCAGGACGTCCGTGTGTGTCCGTCAGCACACACATGACATCTGTGGCTGTCCGTGGGTGTCCGACAGCACACACAGGACGTCCGAGGCTGTCCATCAGTATACATATCAGCACGCTGGTCATTGGACACAGCACACTGGCCCTTCCCGTGGACTGTTTGGGTGATTTTGGCCCACGTGGGCTGTCTGGTCAATACACATGGGATGTCCGTGGGTGTCCGCCAGCGCACACAGGACGTCCATGGCTGTCCGTGGCTGTCCATCAGTACACATATCAGCACTCTGGCCCTTCCCGTGGACTGTTCGGGTGATTTTTGGGCCACGTGGGCTGTCTGTTCAGTACACACAGGCCATCCGTGGGTGTCCGTCAGCACACACATGACGTCCATGTGTGTCCGTCAGCACACACAGGACGTCTGTGGATGTCTGTGTGTGTTGTCAGCACACACAGGACGTCCGTGGCTGTGCATCAGTATAATTATCAGCATGTTGGTCCTTGGACTCAGCACGCTGACCCTTCCCGTGGACTGTTCGGGTGATTTTGGCCCACGTGGGCTGTCTGTTCAGTACACACAGGACATCAGTGGTTGTCCGCCAGCACACAAAGGACGTCCGTGGCTGTCTGTGTGTGTCTGTGTGTGTCCGTCTTTTTCCGTCAGCACACACAGGACGTTCGTGGCTGTCCATCAGTACACATATCAGCACGTTGGTCCTTGGACTCAGCACGCTTGCCCTTCCCGTGGACTGTTCGGGTGATTATGGCCCACGTGGGCTGTCTATTCAGTACACACAGGACGTCCGTGGGTGTCCGTCAGCACACAAAGGATGTTCGTGTGTCTCCGTCAGCACACACAGGACGTCTGTGGCTGTCCGTGTGTGTTTGTGTGTGTCCGTGAGCACACACAGGACGTCCGTGGCTGTCCATTAGTACACATATCAGCACGTTGGTCCTTGGACTCGGCACGCTGACCCATCCCGTGGAAAGTTCGGGTGACTTTGGCACACGTAGGCTGTCTGTTCAGTACACTCAGGACGTCCGTGGGTGTCCGACAGCACACACAGGACGTCCGAGGCTGTCCGTGTGTGTCCGTGTGTGTCCGTCAGCACACACAGGACGTCTGTGGCTGTCCATCAGTACACATATCAGCAAGTTGGTCCTTGGACTCAGCACGCTTGCCCTTCTTGCGGACTGTTTGGGTGATTTTTGCCCACGTGGGCTGTCTGTTCAGTACACACAGGACGTCCGTGGGTGTCCGCCAGCACACACAGGACATCTTTGGCTGTCCGTGGCTGTCCGTCAGCACACACATGACCTCTGTGGCTCTCTGTATTGTCCGTGTGTGTCCGTCAGCACACACAGGACGTCTGTGGGTGTCCGTCAGCACACACAGGACGTCCGTGGGTGTCCGTCAGCACACATAGGACTTCTGTGGCTGTCCATCAGTATACATATCAGCACGCTTGTCCTTGGACTCAGCACACTAACCCTTCCCGTGGACTGTTCGGGTGATTTTGGCCCGCGTGGGCTGTCTGTTCAGTACACACAGGACGTCTGTGGGAGTCCAGCAGGATGGTCCGTCTGCTACACAGGACGTCCATGGCTATCCGTGTGTGTCCGTGTGTGTCCATCAGTACACATATCAACACGTTGGTCCTTGGACTCAGCACGCTGACCCTTCCCGTGGACTGTTCTGGTGATTTTGGCCCACGTGGGTTGCCTGTTCAGTACACACAGGACGTCCGTGGCTACCCATGTGTGTCCGTGTGTGTCCGTCGGCACACACAGGACTTCCGTGGCTGTCCATCAGTACACATATCAACACGATGGTCCTTGGACTCAGCACGCTGACCCTTCCCGTGGACTGTTCTGGTGATTTTGGCCCACGTGGGTTGCCTGTTCAGTACGCACAGGACGTCCGTTGGTGTCTGCCAGCACACACAGGACGTCCGTGGCTGTCTGTAGCTGTCCGTCAGCACACACAGGATGTCCATGGCTGTCCGTGTGTGTGTCCGTGTGCTTCCGTGTGTTTCCATCAGCACACATAGGACGTCCGTGGCAGTCCATCAGTACACATATCAGCACGCTGGTCCTTCGACTCAGCTCGCTCGCCTTTCCCGTAGACTGTTTGGGTGATTTTGGCCCACGTGGGCTGTCTGTTCAGTACACACAGGATGTTCGTGGGTGTCCGCCACACATAGGACGTCTGTGGCTGTCCGTCAGCACACACAGGATGTCTGTGGCTGTCCGTGTGTGTCCGTGTGTGTCCGTGTGTGTCCGTGTGTGTCCGTCAGCACACACAGGACGTCTGTGGCTGTCCATCAGTGAACATATCAGCACGTTGGTCCTTGGACTCAGCATGCTGGCCCTTCCCGTGGACTGTTCGGGTGATTTTGACCCACGTGGGCTGTCTGTTCAGTACACACAGGACGTCCGTGGGTGTCCGTCAGCACACACATGATGTCCGTGTGTGTCCGTCAGCACACACATGACGTTCGTGGCTGTCCGTGTGTGTTCGTGTGTCCGTCAGCACACACATGACGTCCGTGGCTGTCCGTGTGTGTTCGTGTGTGTCTGTCAGCACACACAGGACGTCTGTGGCTGTCCATCAGTACACATATCAGCACGTTGGTCCTTGGACTCAGAATGCTGACCCTTCCCGTGGCCTGTTCGGGTGATTTTGGCCCATGTAGGCTGTCTGTTCAGTACACTCAGGACGTCCGTGTGTGTCCGTCAGCACACACATGACATCTGTGGCTGTCTGTGGGTGTCCGACAGCACACACAGGACGTCCGAGGCTGTCCATCAGTATACATATCAGCACGCTGGTCATTGGACACAGCACACTGGCCCTTCCCGTGGACTGTTTGGGTGATTTTGGCCCACGTGGGCTGTCTGGTCAATACACATGGGATGTCCGTGGGTGTCCGCCAGCGCACACAGGACGTCCATGGCTGTCCGTGGCTGTCCATCAGTACACATATCAGCACTCTGGCCCTTCCCGTGGACTGTTCGGGTGATTTTTGGGCCACGTGGGCTGTCTGTTCAGTACACACAGGCCATCCGTGGGTGTCCGTCAGCACACACATGACGTCCATGTGTGTCCGTCAGCACACACAGGACGTCTGTGGATGTCTGTGTGTGTTGTCAGCACACACAGGACGTCCGTGGCTGTGCATCAGTATAATTATCAGCATGTTGGTCCTTGGACTCAGCACGCTGACCCTTCCCGTGGACTGTTCGGGTGATTTTGGCCCACGTGGGCTGTCTGTTCAGTACACACAGGACATCAGTGGTTGTCCGCCAGCACACAAAGGACGTCCGTGGCTGTCTGTGTGTGTCTGTGTGTGTCCGTCTTTTTCCGTCAGCACACACAGGACGTTCGTGGCTGTCCATCAGTACACATATCAGCACGTTGGTCCTTGGACTCAGCACGCTTGCCCTTCCCGTGGACTGTTCGGGTGATTTTGGCCCACGTGGGCTGTCTATTCAGTACACACAGGACGTCCGTGGGTGTCCGTCAGCACACAAAGGATGTTCGTGTGTGTCCGTCAGCACACACAGGACGTCTGTGGCTGTCCGTGTGTGTTTGTGTGTGTCCGTGAGCACACACAGGACGTCCGTGGCTGTCCATTAGTACACATATCAGCACGTTGGTCCTTGGACTCGGCACGCTGACCCATCCCGTGGAAAGTTCGGGTGACTTTGGCACACGTAGGCTGTCTGTTCAGTACACTCAGGACGTCCGTGGGTGTCCGACAGCACACACAGGACGTCCGAGGCTGTCCGTGTGTGTCCGTGTGTGTCCGTCAGCACACACAGGACGTCTGTGGCTGTCCATCAGTACACATATCAGCAAGTTGGTCCTTGGACTCAGCACGCTTGCCCTTCTTGCGGACTGTTTGGGTGATTTTTGCCCACGTGGGCTGTCTGTTCAGTACACACAGGACGTCCGTGGGTGTCCGCCAGCACACACAGGACATCTTTGGCTGTCCGTGGCTGTTCGTCAGCACACACATGACCTCTGTGGCTCTCTGTGTTGTCCGTGTGTGTCCGTCAGCACACACAGGACGTCTGTGGGTGTCCGTCAGCACACACAGGACGTCCGTGGGTGTCCGTCAGCACACACAATACGTCCGTGTCTGTCCGTCAGCACACATAGGACTTCTGTGGCTGTCCATCAGTATACATATCAGCACGCTTGTCCTTGGACTCAGCACACTAACCCTTCCCGTGGACTGTTCGGGTGATTTTGGCCCGCGTGGGCTGTCTGTTCAGTACACACAGGACGTCTGTGGGAGTCCAGCAGGATGGTCCGTCTGCTACACATGACGTCCATGGCTATCCGTGTGTGTCCGTGTGTGTCCATCAGTACACATATCAACACGTTGGTCCTTGGACTCAGCACGCTGACCCTTCCCGTGGACTGTTCTGGTGATTTTGGCCCACGTGGGTTGCCTGTTCAGTACACACAGGACATCCGTGGCTACCCATGTGTGTCCGTGTGTGTCCGTCGGCACACACAGGACTTCCGTGGCTGTCCATCAGTACACATATCAACACGATGGTCCTTGGACTCAGCACGCTGACCCTTCCCGTGGACTGTTCTGGTGATTTTGGCCCACGTGGGTTGCCTGTTCAGTACGCACAGGACGTCCGTTGGTGTCCGCCAGCACACACAGGACGTCCGTGGCTGTCTGTAGCTGTCCGTCAGCACACACAGGATGTCCGTGGCTGTCCGTGTGTGTGTCCGTGTGCTTCCGTGTGTTTCCATCAGCACACACAAGACGTCCGTGGCAGTCCATCAGTACACATATCAGCACGCTGGTCCTTCGACTCAGCTCGATCGCCTTTCCCGTGGACTGTTTGGGTGATTTTGGCCCACGTGGGCTGTCTGTTCAGTACACACAGGATGTTCGTGGGTGTCCGCCACACATAGGACGTCTGTGGCTGTCCGTCAGCACACACAGGATGTCTGTGGCTGTCCGTGTGTGTCCGTGTGTGTCCGTGTGTGTCCGTCAGCACACACAGGACGTCTGTGGCTGTCCATCAGTGAACATATCAGCACGTTGGTCCTTGGACTCAGCATGCTGGCCCTTCCCGTTGACTGTTCGGGTGAGTTTTGGCCCACGTGGGCTGTCTGTTCAGTACACACAGGACGTCCGTGGGTGTCCGTCAGCACACACAGGAACTCCGTGTGTGTCCATCAGCACACACAGGACATCTATGGCTGTCCGTGTGTGTCCATCAGCACACACAGGGCGTCCGTGGCTGTCCATCAGTATACATATCAGCACGTTGGTCCTTGGACTCAGCACGCTGACCCTTCCTGTGGACTGTTTGGGTGATTTTGGCCCACGTGGGCTGTCTGTTCAGTACGCACAAGACGTCCGTGGGTGTCTGCCAGCACACACATGACGTCCGTGGCTGTCCGTGTGTGTCTATGTGTGTCCGTCTAGTTCCGTCAGAACACACAGGATGTCTGTGGCCGTCCATCAGTACACATATCAGCACATTGGTCCTTGGACTCAGCATGCTGGCTCTTCCTGTGGACTGTTCGAGTGATTTTGGCCCACGTGGGCTGTCTGTTCAGTACACACAGGACGTCCGTGGGTGTCCGCCAGCACACACAGGACGTCCGGGGCTGTTCGTGTGTGTCCGTGTGTGTCCGTCAGCACACACAGGACGTCCGTGGCTGTCCATCAGTACACATATCAGCACGCTGGTCCTTGGACTCTTCACGCTGGACCTTCCCGTGGACTGTTCGGGTGATTTTGGCCCACGTGGGCTGTCTGTTCAGTACACACAGGACGTCCGTGTGTGTCCGTCAGCGCACACAGGACGTCCGTGTGTGTCTGTCAGCACACAGAACATCCGTGGCTGTCCATCAGTACACATATGAGCACGCTGGTCCTTCCCTTGGCTGATTTTGGACAACCATAGACTGTCCGTGGACTGCCGATCAGTACATATCTCAGCACGCTGACCACACATATCAGCATGCTCGTCTTTCCCATGGACTGTTCGTGTACTGATTTTGGACAACTGATGCACCATGTCAGTACACATATCAGCACGCTGGCCCTTTCCGTGAACTGTTCGTGTACTGATCTGGACATGAGCTCGAGTTTTGATGGACTGGATTGTCCAAGTCAGTCTGATTGATGCTAGCCCGAGTTCTAATGAACTGATGGTCAAAGTGTACTTACGCTGGCTCGACTTTTCATAATCCCACCAAGTGTTAACATTTTTCCCTTATTTTTTATTGTGGTATGATCGAGGCAAGCGTACTGAAGGGCAAGCGTACTGAAGGGATGAATGAAAACTCTTTTGGGTTTTAATGCTCCCATCAGGATGCTTTTGGCCGAGACTTGTGCACATGCGGGCTGCATTTCATCGGCCAATCTAAAATTTTAAGGCGAGAGTGTATAGCACCCGAATCCGACCTCTCGACGAAACTGGACCCCTTTGCTACTTAATCAATTTCTTTGCTTGTTTTATTCATTTTTAGTCTTTCCTTTACTAAGTCATGTTCGAATCTGAGGTTGTAAAACAATTGAAAAGATAGCACAGCGGAATATAAATGTGTATAAAATGTATTACTTAGAAACATGAGATCCAATACACAACTTCTTAATAGTTTCATAGACAATAATCTAACCACACGTTACACAGCCTCTCACTGACCGAGCCTTCACGGCTCCTTGGCTTGACCAGAACCATCCTTAGTTCCTGAAACCACAACCAGATAAGCATTAATCATAACCGAGAATAGAACTGGTCGATTCTACAATGCTTGGCTTGGTTCCTAGAACATAGATAAACCTCGGACAATATACTTATAAAAATATATGAACCTGCCTACCAAATCCTAAGTCATTCAACCAATCACCCTGTTGTGACCCAGATCAAGCATCGACCGACTTGGATCATGGATACGGCCCAAGGTGGCGTTCTTGTCAACCAGCTCGACCAAACTGAGGTTTTCATGTCGGATCATGCCAGTCTTACTGCCTGTGATAGTCCATCCTATCATTCCGTCCATGCTGATCATAATTTCACATTGGATCGTGCTGATCAGACCATCCGTACTGTCCCATCCGATCACCCTGACCGTACCGCACGTGCTATCCACTGCAACGACCCACAGACGCCCGTAATGGAGCTCAGTCTTGAACCATGCCCTTCATATGGAATTGATCGACCCACTTCACTTCTTTCCCAGCCAATTCAACATTCTGAGACTGATAGTCGAGCCAGATTCAACTTGGGACGAGAAGAATCCGAAGATGTTCACAGATTTCTCTTATAGCCTTTTGGTGCGTCCTGCGTCTCCCGAAGGCTGTCCTAAAGTTCTTGCTTCAGTATCCAACCCTATGATGGACTTTTATCTTTCATATTTCACTAAGGCATAAATACTTGAGCTGTCCAAGGACTTGTTTCAGAACAGTACACAACTTGGTTCAGCAGATCGTCCGATAGTTCAGTATGTTCGTGTTAATCAGCCGACAGGCCGTGTGGATCGTCGTGATCACGTCCTGATCCTTACACCAAGTACCAGCACGACCAGAATGAACCTGGACAGAAGAGGAGAAGTCACTTTGACCAGTCTTCATCGATTTCACCAACTTTGACTCCCTTTATTAATTTCAAGTCAATGTTGTCTTTTCCTAGGTTTGTATTTCCCATAATTGTTTATGGCTTTCTTTGACTACAAGTCCTATATATATGGCTCATAAGCCACGAAATAATACGGATTGTTTTCCCCTTTTATGAGTTTATCTCTTTGTTCTTTGCTTAGAACATTTCTTAGTTTCTTGGTGAGGTTATCTCCAAGTTTCGATCCTTCTTTTGTTGGACCGGTGCGTCACATCTGGCAACAACTGAAGTCTGGTAGTATCATTGGGCCATCCGCAACCCATTGTCTCACCGTTCATACCATCAGTTCTCAATCCCCTCGGATCTGAGTTCATATCAACCATACCGAAAGAGTGATCCATATTTTGGTTCTATCACACCCCTTGACTTAGAATCAGATAGACAGTCCAAAATAGATAAACAGAACAGACGAACAGTCCGGATCGTTCCGAAGACCAATCCGTCCATCCGGATAGAATCTAGGTGCGATCGGCCTAGATGAAGTCTGGCTCAATGGCCCAACGGACTTCCTTACCTGATCTGTCTTTGGGCCTGGATCCAACGGCCGAGTAAGCCTCACGGCCGAGTAAGCCTCACGCCCAATCCGGTTAGGCCAAACGACCGATCGGACCATGCGACTCTTACGCTGGCTTAGACGAACGTCTCGAAATAATACTTGGGGCAGGAGATTCAATTAACCGAGATTCAGAAGCTGAAATCTTACCTCGACCATCAATAGGGTTCTGTGTACTTGTCCCAACGGATAAGACATGGTCTGATCCCTTAAGGAATGGACGCGGCCTGTCCCAACAGGCACCGTTTGGAACATGCACCCCTTCAGTCCTTGGTACCTCTTGGTCCTCGTACCTCCTGGTCCTCGTGCCTCTTGGCGTCCGTAACCCTTGGTTACTTACAACATTTGGCAACTCACAACCTTTAGAACTCGTGACCTTTGGTAACTCACAACCCTTGGTAACTCGTGATCTTTGGCCACTCGTGCCTCTTGGGAACATGACCAACCGTTTAACCCGACCACCCAATCTATGGTGCGATTCGAACCGACCAGCGTCTAGGTTAGCGGTTTGGTTATGACCGGCCAAGTCTAGGGACGTGTCCCTTGGACTGAACCAACACAACCCTTCGTGTATAATCAGAAAGAAGAGAAAGGACCGGATAGAAACAAGAAAAGGAGAAGCGGTTAGGTCTAATGAACTGACTAGAGCCGCGGTGCGATCACAAGGACCGTCCGTTCGGTCTGATGCGGCCATAGCCAACCACGTACCTTCTGAACCGTGTCAGGGTTCTCCATGTACTTCTCCTGCTTTCGGTCTCCCATACTTGATCGGAGGTTGCTTCACAAACGATCAGAACGCCGGAAACCTAACCACCACACAAACAGCCTTGCTTTGGCTGGAAACTCTCTCTCTCTCTCTTTCTTTCTCTCTCTCTATGATTTCTCTGAGTATTTTTACTCTGGATTGGATGAATGAAATCGACAGAGACGACCCATATTTATAGAAAACGAGGGGGTAAGTATTACCCCACGAACAGGCATGACTGGCCAGCGGATGGGCACAATCGGCAAAGGGTTACACCCTCTCGGCCGCATGCGTCCCTTCGCCAGTACCGCATGTGTTTGGGTCGGACAGAGGCCCAAGGCCTTACCGAATCCCTCTGGACTTAGCCCATGGCTTTTTCCCAAGCCCCAACGGTCCATGGTCTCATGGCCGGACCCCCATGGCCTGCCACCAGCCCGGACCCGGACCATCGGACCGAAACCCGAACAGTCTGTCCAGCTGAGATGAGCTGACTCCCAGCTGCCTCAGCTGAGTGAGCTAGTAGTTCAGCTTGTGGAGCTGACTTTGTAGTGGCCAAGCTGGAGTGAGCTTAACCTAATTCCGTTGAATTGGTCGAGCTACATGTTCCATCCGTCCAGCTACCGTCTTACTCGTCCTAGCTGACTCTCGACTTGTGTAAGGTTAAGTTTAAGTTTCCTTACGTGCTTAACCTTCTTATCTGGCCATGGAACGCTTGTCTTGATTTCCTAAGACTGACTAGTACGTTTCCTCGAACCATGGCCGTCCCAATGATCCTATTCAGGATCTGGGATGTTACAGAGTGAATTTCACCAAGTAAAAATCTCGAACCTCCGACGACGTCTTCTTATATACTGTTGTAATTATAATGTTTAGAGAATGAATATTTCTGTGTTTTATTAATGAACAAAGGGGTTCCTTATATAGGATTACAAGATAGAGGTAAAAGGAAAGAGTACATATCCTAATCCAACAGGAAATAGGAAAACTACTAAAACATAGGAAAAGGAAACTATCTATATCCTAAGTCAGCTACGGCTTTGGCCGACTCTCTCTCCTCCTTGCGGCCGCCATTGGGCTTGATGTGGCCGACGGGCTTTCTCCTCTTGTCTTGGTTAATGGCAATCCACTCCATGATTTATAACACTCCCCCTTGGATGCCATAACCATACAGGATCTGTAGTACGCTTCATGTTGCCTCATTAAAACCTTATCAGGAAAACCCAGTGGGACAAAACCATGATGAAGAAAAAAATAGTACAACACGCACTACTCCCCATGATGTGAACCTCAGTGTAGGTTCTACATTCTACGCATCTTGATGCGTGATCTTTCCTGTATGTAGTATGGGGAATTCGGCCAGTTTCATCACCAAGCCGTAACTAGACCACTTCGACCTCTTAGGTTGTTTCTCATGTCTTTTGACATCTAGTGTCCTGGTAAAGCATGTGTGCTAAACAATATGAATCATATTGTCCTCGGAGATCACTATTGGGTCTTTGCAAATCATGTTTGCATATGTCCATGATCTAGACATGATTGTCTACTCTCAACTCTTTACTTTGGTCGGATAAACTAAGTACTTATGGACAATATACTAGACATCGTTATCATTCAACCATGTTTCAATCTGGCCGATCCATGTCCGGATCATAGACCTCGTATATACATGTCCACTACTTGTCTCATGAGTGTTCAAGATTAAGATGTGATCAATGATCATTGCTGTGAGTTTTATAATCTCTTATCATGGCTCTGTGGCCGAACACTCTTATGTATCTCACATGTTGGACATCGATCTTTCTTGCTTTAGGCAATACCATATCTATCTCGGACATTGTAGTCCTTTATCCATCTCTTGATGGTGCCTCATGACCTCTGTTGCTGTGGATTATATCACACACTGAAATATATATTATTAGGTCATAGATCTCGGCTCTCACAAGCTTATGGACTACAATACATTTGTATTCAGTAAATCTTTTGTCTATACTAGCCCGTGATCAAGAAGAAGGGCCAGACGCTTTTTAGTCTTAAAAGCCGGACACGTCTAGTAGAAGAGCCAGACGTTCTTTGCTGAAGAGCCGGACGTCTTTTAGCCGGATAGATCCGAACGTGTTTAGCCGAAGGGCCAGACGCCTACATATATGTTATGTATCATTCTTATAACCTCTTCTAGGTTTAGTATAAGCACAAGGAGAGTGCATTGGATTGTCTTTTATACAACTCCAAGATCATGTCGTGATCAATTTGTTTTACATACTATATGCAGCTGCTTTTGCTTCAGTCCATGAATCAGCTTAGGAACGAAGCTGTTCTTTCATCTTATCTTATCCAGTGATCCTTTTGATGCTTTACTATATCATTATTGTATCTAATTCTTTTCTCATGACCAGACTTTTGTCAATTTCAAAACTCTGTAGCAGCATCCACCACATAGGAGTTTATCTCCTTATAATCTGTTCCTTTGATCTCTGTGAGTACGTTGTGTAACAAGCTATAATCTAATGCTGTTAAGGAAGACATGAACACTCTAGACCTCGTGATCATGTGCCTTCTCTCACGGTTTCTTTATCTCACAAGATCCATCTATTTCACTGGTTTATCAGATGGCGTTTCTGTATATGTATTTGGCCAATACGCCCATCTCTCTTTAGATACTTTGAACCTCCACGTTTATCTTTCTAATCTTTATTCTTTATGATTGTATGAGTACTCATTCGTGGGTTCATGATCCTCGCTTATCTCTTTTACTCAAGGTCTATTCTTTATGCATCTTTATACAAATATGTATATGTGTGTGTGTCGACACTTTAATGTGGTTCCATTATGTTCCAGACATGATCTGATCACTTTGAGATTTCATTATCCAGGACCTTTGTTACCTAGTAGCTTGGCGTCCCAAGACTACATGGTTTGGTACCTTAGATGTGTAGCTGCGCAGCCTTTTCTCAATGTCTGTATGGTTTCTCTTATAATCTCGGATCTATCATTCTATGCACCTTTTCTTTTCTATTCGAGATTCCTTTATCTTATGGAACACTTGGTCTATCTTGTATAGACTCTATAGCAACTTGATTATGTCTCTTCTAGGACATTAGATTTCGATTGGTGCTAAGCTGGTTAGTCACTTTCTCGGGTCAGTGTCTGGCATGTCGATTAGCTAGCCTTTTATAATCTTTTCTTACTTTGGACGTCTACAATTCTAATCCGAGGATCTTGCCAAGACCAGGATGGTTGATACCATTCAAACTTATCTTTCTTTGCTCTTTATACCAGCTTATAATCATTCTCCTTTAATGTTTGGATAGACGGATGCAATCCGTGTACTTAGCCACAATCTAATCACCCATGTTTGGCTCAAGTTTTCTTTATAAATCGTGGGAGAAAGTAATACTCCTATCCAACATTTATTCCCAATCCTCTTCTGAGGTTTCATCTTAGACGGCACACTTATGTATGTGGTGGTTGATTCAAAATCTCTTAAGATGGTGTATGTTTGGTTTTATGACCCGTATTCAATCTGACATGGGAATATCTATGCTCACTCATATGGCCTGATGCATATTATCATTCTATACATGTAAAATTTTGTGGTGTATCTTAATATTGTCACCACGGCTCTTGTCTCATTATACTGATCTATAGCATAGTTTTGAATCAGTAGAGATCATAGGTATAGTCTTGACCACTTTCTTATAAGGTCTTAGGCATTTTTTTTTTTTTGAAACTGAAGGAACTTGTTTCCTTCTTGCCCATTGTTTCTATTTGGAAACCATTTATAACTGAATGGGTCACATATCATTTTGGTGTGTATAATGCCTTATAAGGCAATGCCTTGGCCATAGTTTCTTACTAGGCTTACTATACCATACCATAATGCCCTTTAGGCAACTTCTTTAAAATGAAAACATTCATATGTAAGATCAGGGAAGATAATGAATTCAAAACAAACTCTCTTATATATATTAAATTGTGAAACATCAATTATGTTAAAAACAAATCACAAAATTAAAGACTTAATAAAAATTATCATGTCGAGATCTTTCTTTAGTCAAGGTAAAAGCCGGCCTCACAATCTATTTTTTTCCAGGCAGCTTTCTTGGATTCTTCCTTATCATTTCTAGCCGTATTGGCTTCAGGAAGTCTCATCTTACTATCTCATTGCTCAATGTATCTTTTCTGAAGTTTCTCAAATCTCCTAATGGTATCTTTAATTTTCTGCTTTCTTTGCTTAATTGCAAATAGGTATGACAATAGGTCATTATAGGTTGTGAAACCTTTAGCCTTATGTGATAGCAGTATATCCTTTGGATGGAATGTGGAATATGTTTTATACAGTAAATCATTATCTGTAACCACTTCACCACATAGTTCAAGACTATATGCGATTTTCATTAGAGCAGGATGATATTTTTCCATGGATTCAAAATCCTGGAATATGATAAGCTTCCATTCATCCATGGCCTTTTGCCATAATTCCATTGAGTATATGGATTTTAACTTTATCCAAAGATCATAAGGATCCTCTATATTTTCAAACTGATTTCTTAGTTCCTCAGTGAGATGATAGCGCATAATTGTTATGGCTCTATGCTTTTCACTTTCAATTGCTTTATTGCCTTCTCCCGAGTCCTCTAGACTTCAGGGCAATTGAAGTGTTCATTTCCCATTCTTGATAATTATCCCCAGAGGGATTTAGGGCAGCATAATCCGAAGGCTCAAATCTCGACATCTGAAATCATCAATCAATTCATGATTTAGATTGCAACTAATCAGTGCATATGATTTCATAAGTCTATCTATGATGCTTTAGGCCACACAGCTTTGCAATGTGATGCTTAGACTTCACGATTATTATGTGATACAACAATCCTAGAGATTGGTTCATGAGATATGTAAACAAGGTCGCATCATCATTCAGATATGATGTCTCTCTAGACCACACGGCCAAGTTATTAAGCCAAACGGCTTTCTTATCAATCAAGGGCACAAGGCCGCGAGTATGACTAATACATTCAATCCTATTACTTAGTTGCATATCTATTATGTTTTTAGAATCAAGAAATCTAGCAACCTAACTCTCATTCAATATGTTAAATATTTCTAATACTTTAAATCAATCTTTCAAGTTTTTTAAGTAATGAGAGATTTAAGGTTTCAAGGCCTTTAGGAATTTTAAAATTCGAGATTAGGGTTTTAGTTTAAACAAGATTCAGATTAAAGTTTTAAAACAATCCTAATCATAGTTCTAGGTGATCAATCAAATACTCAAGTTTCAAATCAAAATTAAAACCAATTTTCAAAATTAGGGTTTTAGGGGATTTAGAAAAACTTTTATCTTTGATCAAGGGGATTTGATTTGAGATTCAAAAACCTTTAAGGTTCTGATTTTAATTGATCAATGGATCATTCTCGTTCTTAGGTTTAGATCGAACTTATAGAGCTTCGATTTACTCATAGGGGATTGATCTATTATCCTATGGCTTTAGTTTTAGAGATTATATTTTAGGGTTTCAATCATTACAAAACAACCAGATTCGATTCTTGTTTTCAGATTTCGAATTACCTTTGTTTTGTAGGGTTGAACCGGACCACCAAGTGAGCTGATGAACCTCTATCTTCTCGCGGACGGACTGTTGGGTTCAAAAATGGTTACAACGAAGTTAACATTCAAAACGTCCGAGGAAGAAGATGAGAACTTTCTCCGATAAATACTTTTTCGAAATAAATTCTTTTTGACGAAAAACTTTGCAGAGGAAAAACGAGACATCGGATGAGAGCTCGAAAAATGTCGTCAGGCAGCGACCGAGCATCCGTCCTGCTCGGTCGCTACGTAGCGACCGAGGTCTTCCAAAACGTCGATACGACACCAGTCCATGCATTCTCGTCTATCCTTCAATGCTATCTCCCGAAGACCGTAGCAAACTCAGTTCATGTTTTCCGCCATTCTAAGTCATCAATCAAACTTTGCGGTAAACACCGCGGAAAGTTTGTTCTTTATCGAAAGAAGTCGTAATAAATGTTTCGAGTCGGAAGACGGCCCAATGGGACCTAAGACACGACTCGAGGCCCATCTTACGATTTCTTAACCAAAAGCCTGTAAACCGTAGGACGGTTTACGCTTGGCGCGCAAGGAAGGATAAATGTCAAGTTTCCGCGGATAAATACGAAATTTTGAAGATAATTACGAATATCAGAAAAAATGGAATATCTCCATTTTATGCTATGACGGCTTAAGGGCAGAAGAGTAAAAGCGTAAACCGACCTTGGAGAGAGTATATAAGGGGTGCTAGGCGAGAGGCATGGGGAGAGAACTTTTCAGAGCAAACTTAGCACTTAGAGCAATTTTAGGCAACTTTCCGTTTTTGATATTTGAGCTGCGACTCAACTAGGTTTTATAGTCTTAAGGTTTTATAACTAGTAATCTCGCCGACAGCTCTCGAAGCCCAGGCTCTTACCTTGTTGTAATGCTCACATGCGAATTCAGAATAAGTTCTATTTTGCTCTCTTTTCGATTTCTTATACTTTATTGTTGTTATTCTCGTGTTCTGATTGCTAGGCGTGTGGTATTAGCAGATATACGGGACCTCTGGAAAATTAGGGTTTTCCTAGTTTCCTTATTTAAACGGAAATCAACATTGCGAATTTCGGTTCCCACAGTTTGGCGCTAGAAGGAGGGGGGGGGGGGTACGGATCAATCTAACCCGGCAAAGCCACTCAATGATCAGGAACGATATGCAAGACTCGACGTGCGCGAACCTCATCTCATTAAAGGGGGGAGCAATGGTCGATCAAGCCATACATCGAAACGATCATGGCCTACGGATCGATTAATCTCGTAGTCAAAGCCGGAACCGGGACAAAAGTCACAGAATTTCTAGTCGTTGACCGCCCCGCATCTTAAAACGTTATCATGGGAACACCATTGTTGAACGCCATGCATGCTATCCCATCAACGTACCATCTTTGCCTCAAGTTCCCAACCCCTAACGGAGTCGAGGTAATATGGGGAAATCCGAGAGTATCACAGGTGTGTTTCGCCGCAGAACTAAAACGAAAAAGACCAGGCCTCGAGACCACTCCTATAAAAGCGGAGAAAAAGATCTCCAACAAAGGTCCGTGAAGTCAAGATTCAGCGGAACTCTTCTGGCAGTCTCGTAACATCGCGGCCCTAGATGAAAAACGCGAGCCAACTTGCGAACCTGTGGTAACAGTCTGTCTCGAAAGCATTCCCAGAACGCTGCGTCGAGATCAGAGCCAATATCCGTGAGCCTTTGAGGACGGAACTCATAACCTGTCTAAAAAAGAATTTCAATACTTTCGCATGGGCTGCGGAAGATAAGCCAGGAATCGACATTAACATAACGTGTCACAAACTGAATATCGATCCAACTTTCAAACCCGTCAAAAAAAAATGCGGAAGCTAGGACCCGAACGTGCTTCCGCGGCAAACGACGAGGTCGAAAAATTGCTTATAGTCGAGTCGATAACGGAAGTAAGATATCCAGACTGGCTCACCACCCTGTACTAGTCAAAAAGAAAAACGGGAAATAGCGAGTTTGCGTGGATTTTACCGACCTAAACAAGGCCTGTGCAAAGGATAGTTTCCCTCTACCACATATCGATCGATTGGTAGTAGCAACAGCGGGCAACGGGCTCTTATCCTTCATGGATGCCTTCTCAGGTTATAATCAAATTATGATGAACCCCGACTGTGACACCCCCGATCATAGATAATCGGAAATGACACGGTCGATGTTTCTCGATGGTTGATCCGAAGTTCTCAGAATACCTCCGATCGCCTTAGACCAACAACCAAAGAACACCAACGCTCCTATCGAATATCACTCTAGGCTTTTCAACCTGAAAAAGAAATATCCGATAGTTAGTTCGTCCGGACAAGGACTAATATCATATGGAACCCATACTTTAAAAACAATCTTTATATATATCATTTAAAAGCATCTTACAAAATTTGTTATAAATTAACCTCGAGGTTTTCTGTAACATCCGCGATCATGGATAAGGACCATCGGGACGGCCATGGTTCGAGGAAACGAACCAGCCGGTCTTAGGACCTTAAGGCAAGCGTTCCATGGCCAAGATAGAAGGTTAAGGACGTCAGGATGCTGAGACTTAACCTTATAAGAGAAAGAAGTCAGCTAGGACAAGCTGTACAGAAGCTGGGCGATGCTTATGGGAAGCTCGATCAGCTAGACGTAGCTCGGTCAAGCTCAGCCTAGCTCGTTCCACGTTCAGTCAGCTCAACCAGCTGGACTACTAGCTCACTAAGCTGAGGCAGCGTGGAGACAGCTCATCTCAGCTCGACGGACTGTTTGGGTTTTGGGCCGATGGTCCGGGTCCGGGTCAGTGGCGGGCCATGAGGTCCGGCCATGTGGTCCATGAGTCGTTGGGCTCTTGTGGGCAGGCCGGTGGGCTTGAGTACCAAGTCTGGGATTGGGTTGGACGTGCCTAGAAGGTCTGGAGCCTTCTATATCCGAACAGGTACGATCTGGACCATTGATTGTAATCGATGGCCAAGATCTGTCCCAGAAGGATGCTTCGAAGGGATGTGACTCTTCGCACATGACCTTTGGTTGCCTATATGAAGGATGCACGACCAGAGATCAAGGCATTTATTCAGTTTCGTGAGAAACAAAAGGAAGATGCCAAATAGAAAGAGAGAGAGAGAGAGATCGGCCGGAAAAGGGTCGGTTGTGGTGGTTTAGTATCTCCGGCAAGGAGAACGGTTTAGGAGAGAGGAGGCCGTGGGGTTATGGATACCCAAGGCATAGAGAGAGGTATGGAGAAGGACTCCAACCCCGTGGTTCAGTCAGATAGGGTCAGTGGGGTAACCGCCGACTCATCGGCTAAGACCATCGGACAGTCCGAACCGGTCTAACCATGGGCGTTTGGATTGTGTCCTATTCTTCTTATTCTTTTCATCTATTTCTTCTTCTACTCCTCCTGTACATTGGCGTGGCCTTGTTGATGTGTTGGGATTGGTTATAACCGTGGTTCTGGTTGAGTAATGCGGTCGCAGTCCATAACCGACGAGTTAGGCGCGCACATGATCTGACTGGCCTCAGGTGATCCGATTGGATAGGGGCGGTTCTATTCTGTTCTGAGCGGTTGCAACCCTTCCCTGAACAGTCACAAAGGTTCACGACTTGTGTAGGTTAAAGCGTGGTCCTTTGGCCATAGGCCGGACACACGCACGGACCAGACAGTCCATACGGACGGTTGGAACATCTGAATGGGTGCAAGTTTCCAAGGGTCATGAGTTGCCAAGAGGCACGTGTGTCCAAAGGGTACTAGTTCCCAAAGGGTGTGAGTTCCAAACGGTGCCATTGGATCAAGGCTTAGGCCAAACCAAGTGGACAGTCCGCGGCTGCATAGTCGAACGGACGTACGGTTAGTTTAACCGGAGTGTTATGTCGCAAGGTCTTATTGGTTGCAAGGCAATCCGGTTTGGTCTTGGGCCTTACTCTGGGGTATGGATCCAGGGTTTGGGTCGGATCAGGTAAGAAGGTACGTGAGCCTTTGGGCCGGACTTATAACTGGTCGATCGCACCTCGATCTTAACCAGACGGTTAGACGGGACTATGGACGATCCGACTATGGTTGGATGGTTCTAGCCGCAAAGGCTAAGTAGGATATCTTACAATCAACTTTTGGTTGGTGAGTAGGATAGGCGCCATATGGCTTATGTAGGGCGTGGACCCACATGATGGCAATGGAAGGCCGGTTATATCAATAAATGCTAACTGGACGATGGCTTATCAAGTCTAGTGGTCGGATCATGTTTCGTGACGATGGTTCGAAGGCCGAACACTAGTATGGATAGTCATGTTGCTGGAGTAAGAGTATTGATGTGATGCTTCTAGATATCAACCTTGGTGTTGATAGCTTCGAAATTGGCTAAGAGTCATGACGAAGTGTGTGGCTAGTACTATGTGTCGTAGACCATAGATACCAAGCCGAAGTTTGATTGTTCAAGGAAGGCCGTGTAAGATCTGATCATGGTTGAGTATGGACGACCTTACCTCTGAATGATGGTTAAAGGTGTCGGCCTAACCTGATTAATGAATGCATCGGTTGGTATGAATAAATCATATCTGTTGTCTGGGTTAAGTCCCAAGGCCGATCAGGCCAGATGATGACTCATCAGTTCCCAAACAATCCATACCTAAGATCACTTCTTGATTCTTTAGGTGGACACAGACCAGATTCACAAGGAAGACCTTTCCCTGGATCTGTACTAGGATATTCGACATGAGACCTAGTGAGTTCATGGCTTGCCCACCGGCCGCCCTCACTATCCCAAAATTATCACCAGCATCCAGACAGAACAGACCCTTTCCGACCAGTTATGGACTCACAAAACTATGTGTAGACCCTGTGTCGAAAAGCACGTGGAT
Source organism: Brassica rapa (assembly GCF_000309985.2). Taxonomy (NCBI): domain Eukaryota; kingdom Viridiplantae; phylum Streptophyta; class Magnoliopsida; order Brassicales; family Brassicaceae; genus Brassica; species Brassica rapa. Next base: position 51,776 of record NW_022610048.1, read on the forward strand.
TTTTACCCCATCGACCATGAGGGTTCCTATCAGAGACCCCCATCAGAATCCCCTAGACCACATTCTAGGTTCCAGACCAAGCATTACTACTTGAATGTAAAAAGATAAAATTAGAAATTACCAGAGATCGAATCAAAAGATCCGGAAGCTCCGTCTTCTCGTGACAGTTCATACACCCTCGGTGTTGTGGTTGGTTTGCCTTGGGACGCCTTTCCTGAATCTCCACGGCCCTTCCCCTGACTTCCTTGCAGCTTGGGAAACTCTGATTGGAAATGTCCTTGCTGGCCACAATGGAAACAGGTCATCTGGCCGCTTCTACCTGACTGGTTCGGTTGAGGACAGTTCTGAACCCCATGGTCCATGCTGCCACAACGAACACAAGCCCCCTTGGCCTTCCAGCACTCACCGGGATGGTTCCATCCACATTAGGAACACGCAGGTTGGCCACCAGAAGTCTTACCTCCGTCCACCTGGTCCCATTTTCTCTTTTTATCATTAGTCTTTCCCGATGGGCCAGACTGTGGCTTAGCCTTAAGCTTAGCTTCCTCAGCCAAGTTAGACTCCAACAAAGCCACCCATTCCACCAGTTCTCCGAGGGTGTTGAAAGTGCGGATCGAGCAGTGGGTCTTCAGTTCCGGCCTTAGGCCTCGGATTAACCTACGGACCTGGACTGCTTCGTCCTCCAGCTCTCTTCTAACAAACCGTCTGAGTCGGTTGAACTCTTCTTCGTACTCCCATACGGTCCTGCGGCCTCAGGAGGAAAGTATTTGCGGTTTAATTCAATTTCAAAGTCCGCAAAACTTGTGAGACTTCCATTGGTGCGCTTGTCCACTGCAAGCCAACAATTATGTGCGTCCCCTTCCAAGAAGTGAACCGAAATATCTCGTCTGTAATCCTCTGGACAGCGAGTTGATTGGAAGTTTCAGACTAGCCTACTCCTCCACTCATCTGCCACAAACCGGGTCGGTGCTGCCTGAGAATTGCTTCGTACCCAATCTTGATAGATGTTGAAGCAAACTCAGATAGTCAACCTTCTTTACAGACCCTTCCGGTGGATCGATCTCGATCACCTCAACCGTGTCCACTGTTGGACCCGTAGCAATTGGTGTAGCCTTAGCTACAAGTGTAGCTTGACCAACTGATGAATTCACTAGTGGAGTGAACAGCTGAGTCATAACCGCCACCTGATTACCCATTACTTTCATGGCCTCTAACAAGTCCTCTGGGGACAGTACTGCAGGCACGTTGGCCGTTCCCTCGGCCCTTTGCTCACGCTGGTCACCATCACGGTTAGCGTTCGAGGATTCCACTTCCTCGTCGCTCTCCTGGTGTTGCTGACCTTTTTGTTGCGTTCCCGTAAGATTGGCCTGGTCAGTCGGTAACACATCACCGGTGTTAGTTACAGTCGGCTTGGTTTGTAACCCGGACAGATTAATTCCGTCCGCGGCCGCTTGACTTGACGGACCAGCCATTTTCTTACTCCTTCGGGTCTTTCCTGATTTGCTTTTCCCAGCCTAAGGATTTAGACATTGTTAGTACAACATATACATAACATAACCGAGACAATTAATCACTAGACCTAACTATCAAACCTCACAGTGAGACTGAATCAGCTGGCTGGGTGTGTGTGGACTACATAACCCAACTATCCTAGAATCAACCTGGCTCTGATACCAACTTGTAACGCCCGAATCCGGCCTCTCGACAAGACTGAACCCGTTTGCAACTTAATCAATTTCATTGCTTGTTTGATTCATTTTAAGTCTTTCATTTACTAAGTCATGTTCGAATCTGAGGTTCTAAAACAATTGAACAGATAGAACAGCGGAATATAAATGTATATAAAATGTATTACTTCGAAACATGAGATCAAATACACAACTTCTTAATCGTTTCATAGACAATCACTAGCATCATCTAACCACACGTTACACAGCCTCTCACTGATCGAGCCTTCACGGCTCCTTGGCTTGACCAGAACCATCCTTAGTTCCTGAAACCACAACCAGGTAAGCATTAATCATAACCGAGAATAGGACTGGTCGATCCTACAATGCTTGGCTTGGTTCCTAGAACATAGATAAACCTCGGACAATATACTTATAAAAAGATATGAACCTGCCTACCGTATTCTAAGTCATTCAACCAACCACCCCTTGACTTAGAATCAGATAGACAGTCCAGAGTAGATAAACAGAACACACGAACAGTCTGGATCGTCCCGAAGACCAATCCGTCCATCCGGATAGAATCTAGGTGCGACCGGCCTAGATGAAGTCCGGCTCAATGGCCCAAAGGAATTCCTTACCTGATCCGGCCTTGGGCCTGGATCCAACGGCCAAGTAAGCCTCACGCCCAATCCGGTTAGGCCAATGGCCGATCGGACCTTGCGACTCTTACCCTGGCCTGGACGGACCGTGTACTTGTCTCAATGGACAAGACATGGACTGATCCCTAAGGAACGGACACGACCTGTCTCAACAGGCACCGCTTGGAACATGCACCCCTTCGGCCCTTGGTACCTCTTGGTCCTCGTACCTCTTGGCGTCCGTATCCCTTGGTTACTTACAGCCTTTGGTAACTAACAACCCTTGGTAACTCGTGACCTTTGGCCACTCGTGCCTCTTGGGACATGCCCAACGGTTTAGCCCCAACCGCCCAGTCTATGGTGCGATTCGAACCGACCGTCTAACCGACCAGCGTCTAGGTTAGCGGTTTGGTTATGTCCGGCCAAGTCTAGGGACGTGTCCCTTGGAATGAGCCAACACAACCCTTCGTGCATAATAAGAAAGAAGAGAAAAGAACCGGATAGAAACAAGAAGAGGAGAAGCGGTCAGGTCTAATGAACCGTCCAGAGCCGCGGTGCGGTCACAAAGACCGTCCGTTCGGATTGAAGCGGCCAAAGCCCACCACGTACCTTCTGAACCAGGTCAAGGTTCTCCACGCTCTTCTCCTGCTCTCGGTTTCCCATACTTGATCGGAGGTTGCTTCACAAACGATCAGATAGCCGGAAACCTAACAACCACACAATCAGCCTTGCTTTGGCCGGAAACTCTCTCTCTCTACGATTTCTCTGAGTATTTTTTACTCTGGATTGGATGAATGAAAAAGACAGGGAGGACCCCATATTTATAGAAAATGAGGGGGTAAGTCTTGCCCCACGTACAGGCATGACTGGCCAGCGGATGGGCACAATCGGCCAAGGGTTACACCCTCTCGGCCGCATGCGTCCCTTCGCCAATATCGCATGGGTTTGGGTCGGACAGAGGCTAGTAAGTTTCCTCGAACTATGGCCGTCCCAATGATCCTATTCAGGATCCAGGATGTTACACGTTGGTCCTTGGACTCAGCACGCTAACCCTTCCCATGGACTGTTCGGGTGATTTTGGCCCACGTGGGCTGTCTGTTCAGTACACACAGGACGTCCGTGGGTGTCCACCAGCACACACAGGACGGCCGTTGCTGTCCGTGTGTGTCCATGTGTGTCTGTCAGCACACACAGGACGTCTATGGCTGTCCATCAGTACTCATATCAGCACGCTGGTCCTTGGACTAAGCACGCTGGCCCTTCCCGTGGACTGTTCGGGTGATTTTGGCCCACGTGGGCTGTCTGTTCAGTACACACAGGACGTCTGTGTGTGTCCATATGCACACATAGGACATCCGTGTGTGTCCGTCAGCACACACAAGACGTTCGTGGCTGTCCGTCAGCACACACAGGACGTCCGTGGCTGTCCGTGTGTGTCCGTCAGCACACACAGGACGTCCGTGGCTGTCCATCGGTACACATATCAGCACGTTGGTCCTTGGACTCAGATAGCTGGCCTTCCAGTGGACTGTTTGGGAGATTTTGGCCCATGTGGGCTGTCTGTTCAGTACACACAGGACGTCCGGGGCAGTCTGTGGCTGTCCGTGGCTGTCCGTCAGCACACACAGGATGTCCGTGGCTATCCGTGTGTGTCAGTGTGTGTCCATCAGCACACATAGGACGTCTGTGGCTGTCCATCAGTACACATATCAGCACGCTGGTCCTTGGACTCAGCACGCAGGCCCTTCCCGTGGACTGTTCAGGTGATTATGGCCCACGTGGGCTGTCTGTTCAGTACACACAGGACGTCCGGGGGTGTCCGTCAGCACACACAGGACGTCCGTGTGTGTCCGTCAGCACACAGAAGACGTCTGTGGCTGTCCGTGTGTGTCCGTCATCATTCATAAGACGTCCTTGGCTGTCCATCAGTACACATATCAGCACGTTGGTCCTTAGACTCAGCACGCTGACCCTTCCCATGGACTGTTCGGGCGATTTTGGCCCACGTGGGCTGTCTGTTCAGTACACACAGGACGTCCGTGGGTGTCCACCTGCACACACAGGACGTCCGTGGCTGTTTGTGGCTATCTGTCTGCACACACAGGACATCTGTGGCTGTCCGTGTGTGTCTGTGTGTGTCCGTCAGCACACACAGGATGTCCGTGACTGTCCATCAGTACACAAATCAGCACGCTGGTCCTTGGACTCAGCACGCTGGCCCTTCCCGTGGACTGTTCGGGTGATTTTGGCCCACGTGGGCTGTCTTTTTAGTAAACACAGGACGTCCGTGGGTGTCTGTCAGAACACACAGGACGTCCGTGTTTGTCCATCAGCACACAAAGGACGTCCGTGTTTGTCCATCAGCACACAAAGGACGTCCGTGGCTGTCCGTGTGTGTCCGTCAGCTCACACAGAGCGTCAGTGGCTGTCCATCAGTACACATATCAGCACGTTGGTCCTTGGACTCAGCACGTTGACCCTTCCCGTGGACTGTTCGAGTGATTTTGGCCCACGTGGGCTGTCTGTTCAGTACACACAGGACGTCCGTGGGTGTCTACCAGTACACACAGGACGGCTGTTGCTGTCCGTGTGCGTCCGTGTGTGTCCGTCAGCACACACAGGACATCTGTGGCTGTTCATTAGTACAGATATCAGCACGCTGGCCCTTGGACTCAGCACACTGGCCCTTCCCGTGGACTGTTTGGGAGATTTTTGCCCATGTGGGCTGTCTGTTCAGTACACAAAGGACGTCTGTGGGTGTCCGCCAGCACACACAGGACGTTCGTGGCTGTCTGTGGCTATCCGTGTGTGTCCATCAGCACACACAGGACGTCCGTGGCTGTCCATCAGTACACATATCAGCACTCTGGTCATTGGACTCAGCACGCAGGCCCTTCCCGTGGACTGTTCGAGTGATTTTTGGTCCACGTGGGCTGTCTGTTCAGTACACACAGGACGTCCGCGTGTGTCTGTCAGCACACACAGGACGTCTGTGGCTGTCCATGTGTGTCCGTCAACGTACACATGACGTCCGTGGCTGTCCATCAGTACACATATCAGCACGTTGGTCCTTGGACTCAGCACGCTGGCCCTTCCCGTGGACTATTTGGGTGATTTTGGCCCACGTCGGCTGTCTGTTCAGTAGACACAGGACGTCCGTGGGTGTCCGCCAGCACACACAGGACATCCGTGGGTGTCCGCCAGCACACACAGGACGTCCGTGTGTGTATGTCAGCACACACAGGACGTCTGTGGCTGTCCATCAGTACACATATCAGCACATTGGTCCTTGAACTCAGCACGCTGACCCTTCCTGTGGACTGTTTGGGTGATTTTGGCCCATGTGGGCTGTCTGTTTAGTTCACACAGGACGTCCGTGTGTGTCCGTCAGCACACATAAGACGTCTGTGGCTGTCCGTCAACACACACATGACGTCTGTAGCTGTCCGTGTGTGTCCGTCAGCACACACAGGACGTCCGTGGCTGTCCATCGGTACACATATCAGCACGTTGGTCCTTGGACTCAGCACGCTGGCCCTTACCGTGGCCTATTTGGGAGATTTTGGCCCACGTGGGCTGTCTGTTCAGTACACACAGGACGTCCGTGGGTGTCCGCCACCACAAACAGGACATCCGTGGGTGTCCGCCAGCACACACAGGACGTCTGTGGCTGTCCGTCAGCACACACAGGATGTTCGTGGCTATCTGTGTGTGTCCATCGGCACACACAGGACGTCCGTGGCTGTCCATCAGTACAGATATCAGCACGCTGGTCCTTGGACTCAGCACGGTGGTCCTTGGACTCACATTCTGCCCCTTCCCGTGGAATGTTCGAGTGATTTTGGCCCACGTGGGCTGTCTGTTTAGTACACACAGGACGTCCATGTGTGTCCGTCAGCACACAGAACGTCCGTGTGTGTCCGTCAGCACACACAAGAGGTCCGTGGCTGTCCGTCAATACACACAGGACGTCCATGGCTGTCCGTGTCTGTCGGCCAGCACACAAAGGATGTCCGTGGCTGTCCATCGGTACACATATCAGCACGTTGGTCCTTGGACTCAGCACGCTGGCCCTACGCATGGACTATTTGGGAGATTTTGGCCCACGTGGGCTGTCTGTTCAGTACACACAGGACGTCTGTGGGTGTCCGCCATCACACACAGGACATCCGTGGGTGTCCGCCAGCACACACAGGACATCTGTGGCTGCCCGTCAGCACACACAAGATGTCCGTGGCTATCCGTGTGTATCCGTGTGTGTCCATCAGCACACACAGGACGTCCGTGGCTGTCCATCAGTACACATATCAGCAAACTGGTCCTTGGACTCAGCACGCTAGTCCTTGGACTCAGCACGCTAGCCCATCCCGTGGACTGTTCGGGTGATTTTGGCCCACGTGGGCTGTCTGTTCAGTACACACAGGACGTCTGTGTGTGTCCGTCAGCACACACAGGACGTCCGTGTGTGTCCGTCAGCACACACAAGACGTCTGTGGCTGTCCGTCAACACACACAGGACGTCTGTCACTGTCCTTGTGTGTCCGTCAGCGCACGCAGGACGTCTGTGGCTGTCCATCAGTACACATATCAGCACGTTGGTCCTTGGACTCAGCACGCTGGTCCTTGGACTCAGCACGCTGGCCCTTCCCTTGGAATGTTCGGGTGATTTTGGCCCACGTGGCTGTCTGTTCAGTACACACAGGACGTCCGTGTGTGTCCGTCAGCACACACAAGACGTCCGTGGCTGTCCGTCAACACACACAGGACGTCTGTCGCTGTCCTTGTGTGTCCATCAGCACACACAGGACGTCAGTGGCTGTCCATCAGTACACATATCAGCACGCTGGTCCTTGGACTCAGCACGCTGGTCCTTTACTCAGCACGCTGGTCCTTGGACTCAGCACGCTGGTCCTTGGACTCAGCACGCTGGTCCTTGGACTCAGCACGCTGGCCCTTCCCGTGGAATGTTCGGGTGATTTTGGCCCACGTGGGCTGTCTGTTTAGTACACACAGGACGTCCGTGTGTGTCCGTCAGCACACACAGGACGTCCGTGTGTGTCCGTCAGCACACACAAGAGGTCCGTGGCTGTCTGTCAACACACACAGGACGTCTGTGGCTGTCCGTGTGTGTCCGTCAGCACACACAGGATGTCTGTGGCTGTCCATCGGTACACATATCAGCACGTTGGACCTTGGACTCAGCACGCTGGCCCTTCCCGTGGACTATTTGGGAGATTTTGGCCCACGTGGGCTGTCTGTTCAGTACACACAGGACGTCTGTGGGTGTCCGCCATCACACACAGGACATCCGTGGGTGTCCGCCAGCACACACAGGACGTCTGTGGCTGTCTGTGGCTGTCCGTCAGCACACACAGGACGTCTGTGGCCGTTCATCAGTAGACATATCAGCACACTGGTCCTTGGACTCAGCACGCTGACCCTTCCCGTGGACTGTTCGGGTGATTTTGGCACATGTGGGCTGTCTGTTCAGTACACACAGGACGTCCGTGGGTGTCAGCCAGCACACACAGGACGTCCTTGGCTGTCTGTGGCTGTCCGTCAGCACACACAGGATGTCCGTCGCTGTCCGTGTGTGCCCGTGTGTGTCCGTCAGCACACAAAGGACGTCCGTGCCTGTCCATCAGTACACATATCGGCACGCTGGTCCTTTGACTCAGCACGCTGCCCCTTCCCGTGGGCTGTTTGTTCAGTACACACAGGACGTCCGTGGGTGTCCGCCAGGACACACAGGACGACCGTTGCTGTCAATGTGTGTCCGTCAGCGCACACAGGACGTCTGTGGTGTCCATCAGTTAACATATCAGCACGCTAGTCCTTGGACTCAGCACGCTAGCCCATCCCGTGGACAGTTCGGGTGATTTTGGCCCACGTGGGCTGTCTGTTCAGTTCACACATGACGTCCGTGTGTGTCTGTCAGCACACACAGGACGTCTGTGTGTGTCCGTCAGCAAACACAAGAGGTCTGTGGCTGTCCGTCAACACACACAGGGCATCCGTGGCTGTCCTTGTGTGTCTGTCAGCACACGCAGGACGTCCGTGGCTGTCCATCAGTACACATATCAGCACGTTGGTCCTTGGACTCAGCACGCTGGTCCTTGGACTCAGCACGCTGGCCCTTCCCTTGGAATGTTCGGGTGATTTTGGCCCACGTGGGCTGTCTGTTTAGTACACACAGGACGTCCGTGTGTGTCTGTCAGCACACATAAGACGTCCGTGGCTGTCTGTCAACACACACAGGACGTCTGTCGCTGTCCTTGTGTGTCCATCAGCACACACAGGACGTCAGTGGCTCTCCATCAGTACACATATCAGCACGCTGGTCCTTGGACTCAGCACGCTGGTCCTTGGACTCAGCACGCTGGCCCTTACCGTGGACTATTTGGGAGATTTTGGCCCACGTGGGCTGTCTGTTCAGTACACACAGGACGTCCGTGGGTGTCCGCCACCACAAACAGGACATCCGTGGGTGTCCGCCAGCACACACAGGACGTCTGTGGCTGTCCGTCAGCACACACAGGATGTTCGTGGCTATCTGTGTGTGTCCATCGGCACACACAGGACGTCCGTGGCTGTCCATCAGTACAGATATCAGCACGCTGGTCCTTGGACTCAGCACGGTGGTCCTTGGACTCAACATTCTGCCCCTTCCCGTGGAATGTTCGAGTGATTTTGGCCCACGTGGGCTGTCTGTTTAGTACACACAGGATGTCCATGTGTGTCCGTCAGCACACAGAACGTCCGTGTGTGTCCGTCAGCACACACAAGAGGTCCGTGGCTGTCCGTCAATACACACAGGACGTCCATGGCTGTCCGTGTCTGTCGGCCAGCACACAAAGGATGTCCGTGGCTGTCCATCGGTACACATATCAGCACGTTGGTCCTTGGACTCAGCACGCTGGCCCTACGCATGGACTATTTGGGAGATTTTGGCCCACGTGGGCTGTCTGTTCAGTACACACAGGACGTCTGTGGGTGTCCGCCATCACACACAGGACATCCGTGGGTGTCCGCCAGCACACACAGGACATCTGTGGCTGCCCGTCAGCACACACAAGATGTCCGTGGCTATCCGTGTGTATCCGTGTGTGTCCATCAGCACACACAGGACGTCCGTGGCTGTCCATCAGTACACATATCAGCAAACTGGTCCTTGGACTCAGCACGCTAGTCCTTGGACTCAGCACGCTAGCCCATCCCGTGGACAGTTCGGGTGATTTTGGCCCACGTGGGCTGTCTGTTCAGTACACACAGGACGTCTGTGTGTGTCTGTCAGCACACACAGGACGTCTGTGTGTGTCCGTCAGCACACACAAGACGTCTGTGGCTGTCCGTCAACACACACAGGACGTCTGTCGCTGTCCTTGTGTGTCCGTCAGCGCACGCAGGACGTCTGTGGCTGTCCATCAGTACACATATCAGCACGTTGGTCCTTGGACTCAGCACGCTGGTCCTTGGACTCAGCACGCTGGCCCTTCCCTTGGAATGTTCGGGTGATTTTGGCCCACGTGGCTGTCTGTTTAGTACACACAGGACGTCCGTGTGTGTCCGTCAGCACACACAAGACGTCCGTGGCTGTCCGTCAACACACACAGGACGTCTGTCGCTGTCCTTGTGTGTCCATCAGCACACACAGGACGTCAGTGGCTGTCCATCAGTACACATATCAGCACGCTGGTCCTTGGACTCAGCACGCTGGTCCTTTACTCAGCACGCTGGTCCTTGGACTCAGCACGCTGGTCCTTGGACTCAGCACGCTGGTCCTTGGACTCAGCACGCTGGCCCTTCCCGTGGAATGTTCGGGTGATTTTGGCCCACGTGGGCTGTCTGTTTAGTACACACAGGACGTCCGTGTGTGTCCGTCAGCACACACAGGACGTCCGTGTGTGTCCGTCAGCACACACAAGAGGTCCGTGGCTGTCTGTCAACACACACAGGACGTCTGTGGCTGTCCGTGTGTGTCCGTCAGCACACACAGGATGTCTGTGGCTGTCCATCGGTACACATATCAGCACGTTGGACCTTGGACTCAGCACGCTGGCCCTTCCCGTGGACTATTTGGGAGATTTTGGCCCACGTGGGCTGTCTGTTCAGTACACACAGGACGTCTGTGGGTGTCCGCCATCACACACAGGACATCCGTGGGTGTCCGCCAGCACACACAGGACGTCTGTGGCTGTCTGTGGCTGTCCGTCAGCACACACAGGACGTCTGTGGCCGTTCATCAGTAGACATATCAGCACACTGGTCCTTGGACTCAGCACGCTGACCCTTCCCGTGGACTGTTCGGGTGATTTTGGCACATGTGGGCTGTCTGTTCAGTACACACAGGACGTCCGTGGGTGTCAGCCAGCACACACAGGACGTCCTTGGCTGTCTGTGGCTGTCCGTCAGCACACACAGGATGTCCGTCGCTGTCCGTGTGTGCCCGTGTGTGTCCGTCAGCACACAAAGGACGTCCGTGCCTGTCCATCAGTACACATATCGGCACGCTGGTCCTTTGACTCAGCACGCTGCCCCTTCCCGTGGGCTGTTTGTTCAGTACACACAGGACGTCGTGGGTGTCCGCCAGGACACACAGGACGACCGTTGCTGTCAATGTGTGTCCGTCAGCGCACACAGGACGTCTGTGGTGTCCATCAGTTAACATATCAGCACGCTAGTCCTTGGACTCAGCACGCTAGCCCATCCCGTGGACAGTTCGGGTGATTTTGGCCCACGTGGGCTGTCTGTTCAGTTCACACATGACGTCCGTGTGTGTCTGTCAGCACACACAGGACGTCTGTGTGGTGTCCGTCAGCAAACAAAGAGGTCTGTGGCTGTCCGTCAACACACACAGGGCATCCGTGGCTGTCCTTGTGTGTCTGTCAGCACACGCAGGACGTCCGTGGCTGTCCATCAGTACACATATCAGCACGTTGGTCCTTGGACTCAGCACGCTGGTCCTTGGACTCAGCACGCTGGCCCTTCCCTTGGAATGTTCGGGTGATTTTGGCCCACGTGGGCTGTCTGTTTAGTACACACAGGACGTCCGTGTGTGTCTGTCAGCACACATAAGACGTCCGTGGCTGTCTGTCAACACACACAGGACGTCTGTCGCTGTCCTTGTGTGTCCATCAGCACACACAGGACGTCAGTGGCTCTCCATCAGTACACATATCAGCACGCTGGTCCTTGGACTCAGCACGCTGGTCCTTGGACTCAGCACGCTGGTCCTTGGACTCAGCACGCTGGCCCTTCCCGTCGAATGTTCGGGTGATTTTGGCCCACGTGGGCTGTCTGTTTAGTACACACAGAACGTCCGTGTGTGTCCGTCAGCACACACAGGACGTCCGTGTGTGTCCGTCAGCACACACAAGAGGTCCGTGGCTGTCTGTCAACACACACAGGACGTCTGTGGCTGTCCGTGTGTGTCAGTCAGCACACACAGGATGTCCGTGGCCGTCCATCGGTACACATATCAGCACGTTGGACCTTGGACTCAGCACGCTGGCCCTTCCCGTGGACTATTTGGGAGATTTTGGCCCACGTGGGCTGTCTGTTCAGTACACACAGGACGTCTGTGGGTGTCCGCCATCACACACAGGACATCCGTGGGTGTCCGCCAGCACACACAGGACGTCTGTGGCTGTCCGTGGCTGTCCGTCAGCACACACAGGACGTCTGTGGCCGTCCATCAGTAGACATATCAGCACACTGGTCCTTGGACTCAGCACGCTGGCCCTTCCCGTGGACTGTTCGGGGGATTTTGGCCCACGTGGGCTGTCTGTTCAGTACACACAGGACGTCCGTGTGTGTCTGTCAGCACACACAGGACGTCTGTGTGTGTCCGTCAGCACACACAAGACATCTGTGGCTGTCCGTCAACACACACAGGACGTCTATCGCTGTCCTTGTGTGTCCGTCAACACACCCAGCACGCTGACCCTTCCCGTGGACTGTTCGGGTGATTTTGGCCCACGTGGGCTGTTTGTTTAGTACACACAGGACGTCCGTGGATGTCCGCCAGCACACACAGGACATCCGTGGGTGTCCGCCAGCACACACAGGACATCCGTGTGTGTCCGTCAGCACACACAACACGTCTGTGGCTGTCCGTCAACACATACAGGACGTCTGTGGCTGTCCGTGTGTGTCCGTCAGCACACACATGACGTCCATGGCTGTCCATCGGTACACATATCAGCACGGTGGTCCTTGGACTCAGCACGCTGGGCCTTCCCGTGGACTATTTGGGAGATTATAGCCCACGTGGGCTGTCTGTTCAGTACACACAGGACGTCCGTGGGTGTCCGCCAGCACACACAGGACATCCGTGGGTGTCCTCCAGCACACACAGGACATCTGTGGCTGTCTGTGGCTGTCCGTCAGCACACACAGGATGTTCGTGGCTATCCGTGTGTGTCCATCAGCACACACATGACGTCTGTGGCTGTCCATCAGTACACATATCAGCACGCTGGTCCTTGGACTCAGCACGCTGGTCCTTGGACTCAGCATGCTGGCCCTTCCCGTGGACTGTTCGGGTGAATTTGGCCCACATGGGCTGTCTGTTTAGTAAACACAGGACATCTGTGTGTGTCCGTCCGCACAAATGGGACGTCCGTGTGTGTCCGTCAGCACACACAAGAGGTCTGTGGCTGTCCGTCAACACACACAGGGCATCCGTGGCTGTCTGTGTGTGTCTGTCAGCACACACAGGATGTCCGTGGCTGTCCATCGGTACACATATCAGCACGTTGGTCCTTGGACTCAGCACGTTGGTCCTTGGACTCAGCACGCTGGCCCTTCCCGTGGACTATTTGGGAGATTTTGGCCCACGTGGGCTGTTTGTTCATTACACACAGGACGCCTGTGGGTGTCCGCCAGCACACACAGGACATCCGTGGGTGTCCGTCAGCACACACAGGACGTCTGTGGCTGTCCGTCAGCACACACAGTGTAATAACCCTCACGAGCCAGTTAATTTTTGGTCGAGAAAAACTCCGCTCGACCAGTTTGGAGTTGGTCGATCAGATTTAAAAATAAAGTCGACCCGGTGAATTAATACCTCGACGGGACTGTCTTGTGGTCGAAAGGCCTCTCATTGATTGTTCTGGTAGAGTGTTAATAATGTTGGTCGAATTTTCTTTAAGCTAAGCAAGCTTAGTTGAAAGCAAGACGAGATTCGGAGGATGAGAAATTTTAGTCGAAAACTGTCTGAAATTGTCGTTAAGTTTCTTAACTAAATTCCGACCAGTCTAATACCTTCACCAGCTATTCTTCTTGCTTTCTCAGTAAATCAGTCACATTAGCTGCACCTACCTGCTTGCTTGCTTCACTAAAGTCACATGAAAGTCACAAACTTGTTGCTGGTTTAATAAAAACAAAATAATATTTCTTCAAAGGAGGGAAAGGACAGCAACTTGCTTTGTTTTAAGTAAACCCTCACCTGAAGCAACATCTTATGTTATAAAACACCATCTTCTCTCCTCTGGACGTTCGTAACCTGCAAGAAAATCCAGAGAAAAATTCAGAGAGAAAGAGAGAAAGAAGAGAAAAAATTTGTGAGAAAACTAGTTGAAAAATTCAGAAACAAAATTCAGAGAAGAGAATTGAGCATGGACAAACCTTGCTCACCATCCTGTGACTTTATCCAGTGTGTTCTGGTGTGGGTTAAGAGCTGAAGGTTTGGTGTCCAAGAGTTTAGAATTACCCATATTCTTCAGCCTTTGATTTTGATCGGTAAGATGTTGTGGATCATTTATGTGAGAAGTTTTGTTGGTTTGCCTACACTGGAGATAAATTCTGAATAATCTAACCATGGATTCTTGTGGTGTTTATCAGGTTAATTCGTGGTTAGCTTGAAGAGAGACAACCCAGTCAAGTTTAATTAGTTGAGTAAAACCGGTAAGCTTCAGCTTCTTGATTCAGCCATGTTTTGATGAGAACCAATTGCTGTATGTTGGTTACCCTGTCAGGATCAGTTGTCTAAGGTCTTGTTCTCTTCAGTCTTGGTTGGTTTATGATTTAATCAGTCTCATAGAAACAGTAGACGAACTGATAAGAATTATGGGAATTAAACCGAACTGATTTTATCTTGTTTAGAACTGAATTGAGCTGAGTATGTTCTGATCTGATCTGAGCCGAGCTGTCTATGGTCTGAAACTGTCTTGAACTGATGTCGTCTGAGTATAACCGAGTTAAGCTGTTGGGAAATGATTAGAACCGGAGTTAGCAGAGCATGAACTAAGCTGATATGAACCGAGTTAAATTGTTAAAGCTTGACCAAGCTGAACATGGTATCAATCTGTCTTGAACCGAACTGATATGAGAGAACTGAACTGAAATGTTATGAACTGAGTTGAGTTTCTTCTTGAACCAGACTAGTGAACCTTATGTTCGGATCAGATGGCCAAGAAGAGTATTCGGATCAGCCGGATCCTTGTGATGGTTCTGAACCGAGAGTGATCCAGAAGTGAAGTGTGATTAGCTTGAGCTCGAGTCTAGTCTTCCTTAGCCAATCTCATGGATTTAAAGGTGAGTCTAGATAGATGATGAATGAATTATGAATGAGTATGCATGATTGCATATTGAATATGGATGATTAATTAAAGATTAATCATGAATTAATTAAGGGATAATCATTGATTAATTAACGATTAATCATGAATTAATTAAGAGTAATTATGGTTGATTGATTAATTATACATTGATCATATATTTATATATGAAGTATTTATCTAGTTTAAAAACTTAAGAATTAATAAGAATAATTGTTTGAGGTTATCCCGAGCCTTAGTATTTGTTCTCAGGTACTAATCTATAAGTATTATATTAATAAATGTGAATCATGTGAGTCTTATTGTATACTCACTCTCCGAAAGTCCCGCATTACGTGAATGGTCCTACGATATGGATCAAGGTCATGAAGACACGATGATGGGGTCGCACCCTGAGACCGGTAACTGGCATGCAGCGTTGGATGTTCTATCTTGGAATATCTAATGGAGATGAGTTATATCTATTTACCCGCTAGGCTCGGTTAGCCTTGGTGGTTTTCCGGGTTAGTATATATATATATATATATATATATATATTATAAGTATGAGTGAATGGCGGGTGTCGTGGAGATGTTTAAGATAAGATTCACATCGATGGAATGATATAATTATATATGTATTTTTATTAGTTATGGAATATATTTCCACTGAATACAAATGGAGTTGACTGCTTGAGATATTATTAATATATGTTGGGGTGCGAGACTAGGCTCACTGAGTAAACTAGTTACTCATGACTCATTTGTGATGCAGGTAACCAGTAGACGGGAGACCTTACTCTAGGATGGGAAGGAAGGTCATTAGCCAGCGGTAGTTTTATTATCCTTGCAAAGTCATTTTGATATATCTTATGTATAAGATTTGTTGACCGAAAACCTCGAGGTTAATTTATAACAAATTTTGTAAGATGCTTTTGATTGATATATAAAGAAAGTTTTTTTTTAAGTACGGGTTCCATATGATATTAGTCCTTGTCCGGACAAACTAACTATCGGGTATTGCTTTGTCGGGTTGAAAAGCCTAGAGTTATATCCGATAGGAGCGTTGTTGGTCTAAGGCGATCGGAAGTATTCTGAGAACCTCAGATCAACAATCGAGGAACATCGACTGTGTCATTTCCGGTCATCTACGATCGGGGGTGTGACAAAGGTGGTATCAGAGCATTGTTCTACGATGCTAGAATGGGACTTGTTTCAAATGTTTTTCGAGTCAAAATGAGTCGCAAGGATAACTAGGATATGCTGGCTTGTTCCTTCATTTTAGGATAGATAGTCATGGGTAGTTACCTAACAGTGATATTTCATAGCAGAAGCACCAAGACAAGCGTGAACAGGTGGACCGTACTTACCGATGTTAGTATCATCAGGCTCGAGTTTGCTACCATCATGTTGGGGTTCACTACCGCCTTGTTAAGAGTCAGTAACGTCATGCCTTCCTATCATTCTTTTGAATTCTAGTGGGGGATACCAATTCATTAGAGAGATATATGGGACAGAGTCGATACATCGAATACATCTCTGGACTCTTGTGTTATCAATGTCAAGCTTATGCTGAGACGTACAAGCACCAGAGCCGTACAAGCCAAATTGTTATGTATTTGTTTCAAGATTAGCATTGGACGAAGAGATGGTTTGATTGTATTACAAGATGATGGAAGCACCGGAAGCATTCTGTTTGCAATGAGACATCATAAAGCTTATGATGCAAAGAAGAAGAAGTTGGGACCATAAGATACCGAGGAAGGACTAAACCGTTCAAGGTATACTTTGTCTGGACGCAGATTTGGGATGCAACACTCTGAGAAAAATATTTTTCTTCAGAGAGGTGAGATCGATTTGGACAGATTTCAAGAGTTCACGAAGTAGTATTTTATACACAAGGTATGGGACCGATTGAAGATTTAGTTTATGGAGTTGGTACAGTAGGATGTTTCCGCCAGGAGGTTCAGGTCGAGTTAATCATATACAACAATTTCAGCATCGAGATATGTGACGAGTGAATTTCATTCATCGATTATGGTTTGGAGAATAAGCCAAAGATCTTATGGAAAATCTTTGGGAACTTAGCCAAGGATTTTGGAGGAGATAAAAGACCATGGAGTTTCAAAGCTTCGAGGAGATGTTAGAGTATGACATGAATGTTAAAGAAGCTATTATTTCTGAAGAAGTTTACCAAGTCATGCAGATTATTTAACTATCAACCTATTCAGATAGAAGGTCAGTTTCAAGTAATGAATCAAGAAAGTCGATGGAGATAATTTTTGTTGGACGTTTCATCAGATCAAGACCGAGGACCCTGAGCTGTTTTGGTTTTGGCTAGAAAGGAGAGTAAGGTGATGATTGTTCAAGTATATAAAATCCTCGATCGCTTACGTTATTTGCGCTTCGGTGGTTCCAGTAATGAGTACAGAGGTTATCCTACCATGGCCCATGAAGTTACCTGATCTTTTTACCTATACCTAGGGTACCGCTTGTTAAACTTGTTCGCTTTCCTTACCATTAGTCACTAACTAAGTGTTTGGCTATTTGGGTAGAGCGTACACTTTATAGTTGCATGGACCATCAAAACCTCTGAAAAGGTCCAATCACAGGTTTGCTTCTTATCCCATTGCGTGTTGTGTGCATTTTAAAAATTTATGAATGATTAAATAAATTAGTGAAGGAGTGATCAAGGTGTCGTATGAGACCTTGCCTATGGACGGAACTTTCTGCCCATATTGTGTTTGATGCGGGAACAACACATAGATGTAGTTCTCGGGTAGTGACATTGTTTTAGGAAGGATTCACTTTAGTGAATTCAGGTACACTGTTCTTATTCGTGGAAGTACTGGCTGCCATTTAGAGTTATGGTATGCCTTCGTATCCCATCCCCATTCCTTAGTACTTCCATTAGAGCGGTTTGTTTCTATCTAGAGTGAGATTGGCTATCTAGTTATCGAGCTCAATTAGGATGTTGTTGAGGAAGGAAGTCTTTGAGAGAAGACCAGTTACCGTTGGCCTGCAGTCGTATTCTACTATGTGTTGGAGCCTTGCTCATATCAGTCTGGAGAAAATAGATAACCTTCAAGATTGCAAGTAGAAAATCAAGATGGCTTATTTATTCGTATTTGAGGAACTCAGTTGAAGGATGAGAATCTAAGGAATTCATAGAAGGAACTGGGTGAAGAGAATTTCGAAGAATAGTATGAGGACTGTGTCATGTACAAGTTCATAAAGTGGAGATGTGGGAGAAGGAACCCAAATTCAACCTAAAATTAAGCAGATGTGAAGTAAATCCCAAGGAAGATTGAAGAGTGCAAGGAAAAAGGTATAACCATAAGGCATATGGGAATGCTCAAGTTGTTAAGAGATCAGAAGATGTATTAACAGAGAAAGTGTGAAGTCATCATACAAGAGTACGTCGTTGGTAAATCAAGTTTGGTATAGGCGGACTTGTTGATTCCTCAGTTACTAGACAGAAGAAGGAAATCAGAAAGTAATAGAACAAGACTTGGATATGCGAAACTTCAGTGAGATTGAGTCGTTCAGAAGTTTTTGAAGAGTATCTCAGATAGATAAGAAGGGTATAGAATACTGTAAGGGAAATCATTTCTGGAATAAGTTTGTGTGTGTGTATTTGAGAGTGGCACCCTTGGTCTGAATCATGTTAGCGTGATTGATCGTGCATGTTCTTGTTTGATTGTTGCACGGTTAATAAAGTTGACATTGACCAGACTGAAGATGTTACCTTCACGTATGGCACATCACTTGATGTTCCATATTTCCATGTTATTGAACTGGAGGAAAGCAGATAGAAAGGTTTCAGAAGTAATGGCATTCAGAGATTCAACGATGTCAAAGGAAGTATGTAGACCGCATTATATGAAAGTTATGTGCGATGAAGAATTGGTTATCGTGAAAGTGTTTGCTCAGAAAAGAAAGAATTGTTTTAGAAAAGTTGGGGAAATCCGCAAATCTGTTATTTAGTATGTACCGAGTTGTTCTGAGTTGAAATGGTTATCTGTTGACCGGAACTTCTTTTAGTTATGCTATTGGTGAGCCGATTTTGCGTAATCTTATATCAGACCCAGTATGATAGAACTGTTGAGACCAGAAAACTTGTAACCATATTTAGCCTATCCTAAAGGTCCTTTGCGGATAGGTGAGCACCATATCAGAAGATTGGAGAAAAGGAAAAATTTGTAAAAGTTTTAAGTATTTGGGGAACCATCAGTTGTTTTGACACGGGCAGATGAGGATAAGTTCAGAGTTGGTTATCTTAAACTTCTTGCAGAGACTCCAGTGTTCAGTAAAAGTCTGTACAGCTATGTTTTGAGAATTCGGGGACGAATTCTTTTAAGGGGGGGAAGAATGTAATAACACTCACGAGCCAGTTAATTTTTGGTTGAGAACAACTCCGCTCGACCAGTTTGGAGTTGGTCGATCAGATTTAAAAATAAAGTCGACCCGGTGAATTAATACCTCGATGGGACTGTCTTGTGGTCGAAAGGCCTCTCATTGATTGTTCTGGTAGAGTGTTAATAATGTTGGTCGAATTTTCTTTAAGCTAAGCAAGCTTAGTTGAAAGCAAGACGAGATTCGAAGGATGAGAAATTTTAGTCGAAAACTGTATGAAATTGTCGTTAAGTTTCTTAACTAAATTCCGACCAGTCTAATACCTTCACCAGCTATTCTTCTTGCTTTCTCAGTAAATCAGTCACATGAGCTTCACCTACCTGCTTGCTTGCTTCACTAAAGTCACATGAAAGTCACAAGCTGGTTGCTTGTTTAATAAAAACAAAATAATCATTCTTCAAAGGAGGGAAAGGACATCAACTTGCTTTGGTTTATGTAAACCATCACCTGAAGAAACTTCTTATGTTATAAAGCACCATCTTCTCTCCTCTGGACGTTCATAACCTGCAAGAAAATCCAGAGAAAAAATTTGTGAGAAAAATTTGTGAGAAAAAGAAAAACTAGTTGAAAAATTCAGAAACAAAATTCAGAGAAGAGAATTGAGCATGGACAGACCTTTCTCACCATCCTGTGACTTTATCCAGTGTGTTCTGGTGTGGTTAAGAGCTGAAGGTTTGGTGTCCAAGAGTTTAGAATTACCCATATTCTTCAGCCTTTGATTTTGATCGGTAAGATGGTTGTGGATCAGTTTATATGAGAAGTTTTGTTGGTTTGCCTACACTGGAGATAAATTCTGAATAAATCCAACCATGGATTCTTGTGGTGTTTATCAGGTTAATTCGTGGTTAGCTTGAAGAGAGACAACCAGTCAAGTTTAATTAGTTGAGTAAAACCGGTAAGCTTCAGCTTCTTGATTCAGCCATGTTTTGATGAGAACCAATTGCTGTATGTTGGTTAACCTGTCAGGATCAGTTGTCTAAGGTCTTTTTCTCATAGAAACAGTAGACGAACTGACAAGAATTATGGGAAGTAAACCGAACTGATTTTATCTTGTTTAGAACAGAATTGAGCTGAGTATGTTCTGATCTGATCTGAGCCGAGCTGTATATGGTCTGAAACTGTCTTGAACTGATGTCGTCTACGTATAACCGAGTTAAGCTGTTGGGAAATGATTAGAACCGGAGTTAGCTGAGCATGAACTAAGCTGATATGAATCGAGTTAAATTGTTAAAGCTTGAACCGAGCTGAACATGGTATCAATATTTCTTGAACCGAACTGATATGAGAGAACTGAACTGAAATGTTATGAACTGAGTTGAGTTTCTTCTTGAACCAGACTAGTGAACCTTATGTTCGGATCAGATGGCCAACAAGAGTATTCGGATCAGCCGGATCCTTGTGATGGTTCTGAACCGAGAGTGATCCAGAAGTGAAGTGTGATTAGCTTGAGCTCGAGTCTAGTCTTCTTTAGCCAATCTCATGGATTTAAAGGTGAGTCTAGATAGATGATGAATGAATTATGAATGAGTATGCATGATTGCATATTGAATATGGATGATTAATTAAGGATTAATCATGAATTAATTAAGGGATAATTAAGGATTGCTGGTCCTTGGACTCAGCACGCTGGCCCTTCCGGTGGACTGTTCGGGTGATTTTGGCCCACGTGGGCTGTCTGTTCAGTACACACAAGACGTCTGTGTGTGTCCGTCAGCACACACAGGACGTCCGTGTGTGTCCGTCAGCACACACAAGACGTCTGTGGCTGTCCATGTGTGTCCGTGTGTGTCCGTCAGCACACACAGGACATCCGTGGCTGTCCATCAGTACACATATCAGCACGCTGGTCCTTGGACTCAGCACGCTGGCCCTTCCCGAGGACTGTTTGGGTTAATTTGGCCCATGTGGGCTGTCTGTTAAGTACACACAAGACGTCTGTGGGTGTCCGCCAGCACACACAGGACGTTTGTGGCTGTCTGTGGCTGTCCGTCAGCACACACAGGACGTCTTTGGCTGTCCGTGTGAGTCTGTGTGTGTCCGTGTGTGTCCGTCAGCCCACACAGGATGTCTATTGCTGTCCATTAGTACACATATCAGCACGCTGGTCCTTGGACTCAGCACGCTGCCCCTTCCCGTGGACTGTTTCGGGTGCTTTTGGCCCATGTGGGCTGTCTTTCCAGTACACACAGGACGTCTGTGGATGTCCGTCAGAACACACTGGACGTCCGTGTGTGTGTGTCAGCAAACACAGGACGTCTGTGGCTGTCCGTGTGTGTCCGTCAGCACACACAGGACGTCCATGGCTGTCCATCAGTACACATATCAGCACGTTGGTCCTTGGACACAGCACGCTGGCCCTTCCCGTGGACTGTTTGGGAGATTTTGGTCCACGTGGGCTGTCTGATCAGTACACACAGGACGTCCGTGGGTGTCCGCGTGGACACACAGGACGTTCGTGGCTGTCTGTGGCTGTCCGTCAGCACACACAGGATGTCTGTGGCTATCCGTGTGTGTCCATCAGCACACACAGGACGTCCGTGGCTGTCCATCAGTACAAATATCAGCACACAGGTCCTTGGACTCAGCACGCTGGCCCTTCCCGTGGACTGTTTGGGTGATTTTGGCCAACGTGGGCTGTCTGTTCAGTACACACCGGACGTCCTTGGGTGTCCGCCAGCAGACATAGGACGTCTGTGGCTGTCTGTGGCTGTCCGTCAGCACACACAGGACGTCCGTGTTTGTCCGTGTGTGTCCGTCAGCGCACACAGGATGTCCGTGGCTGTCCATCAGTACACATATATGCACACTGGTCATTGGACTCAGCACACTGGTCATTGGACTCAGCACGCTGGCACTTCCCGTGGACTGTTCGGGTGATTTTGGCCCACGTGGGCTATCTGTTCAGTACACACAGGACGTCCGTGTGTGTCCGTCAGCACACACAGGACGTCCGTGTGTGTCCATCCGCACACACAAGACGTCTGTGGCTATCCATCTGCACACACAGGACGTCCGTGGCTGTCCGTGTGTGTCCGTCATCACACACAGTACATCCGTGGCTGTCCATTAGTACACATATCAGCACGTTGGTCCTTGGACTCAGCACGCTGGCCCTTCCCGTGGACTGTTTGGGAGATTTTAGCCCACGTGGGCTGTCTGTTCAGTACACACAGGACGTCCGTGGGTGTCCGCCAGCACACACAGGACGTCCATGGCTGTCCGTGGCTGTCCGTCAGCACACACAGGATGTCCCTGGCTATCCGAGTGTGTCCGTGTGTGTCCATCAGCACACACAGGACGTCCGTGGCTGTTCATCAGTACACATATCAGCACGCTGGTCCTTGGACTCAGCACGCTGGCCCTTCCCGTGGACTTTTTGGGTGATTTTGGCCCTCGTGGGCTGTCCGTTCAGTACACACAGGACGTCCGTGGGTGTCTGTCAGTACACACAGGATGTCTGTGTGTGTCCGTCAGCACACACAGGACGTCAGTGTGTGTCTGTCAGCACACACAGGACGTCCGAGGCTATCCGTCAGCACACACAGGACGTCCGTAGCTGTCCGTGTGTGTCTGTGTGTGTCCGTCAGCACACACAGGACGTCTGTGGCTGTCCATCAGTACACATATCAGCACGTTGGTCCTTGGACTCAGCACGCTGACCCTTCCCGTGGATTGTTCGGGTGATTTTGGCCCACGTGGGCTGTCTGTTCAGTACACACATGACGTCTGTGGGTATCCGCCAGCACACACAGGACGGCCGTGGCAGTCTGTGTGTGTTCGTGTATGTCCGTCATCACACACAAGACGTCTGTGGCAGTCCATCAGTACAAATATCAGCACGCTGGTCCTTGGACTCAGCACGCTGGCCCTTCCCGTGGACTGTTCGGTTGATTTTGGCCCACTAGGGCTGTCTGTTCAGTACACACAGGACGTCCGTGTGTGTCCGTCAGCACACATAGGACGTCCGTGTGTGTCCGTCAGCACACACAGGACGTTTGTGGCTGTCTGTCAGCAAACACAGGATGTCCGTGGCTGTCCGTGTGTGTCCGTCAGCACACACAGGACGTTCGTGGCTGTCCATCAGTACACATATCAGCACGCTGGTCCTTGGACTCAGCACGCTGGCCCTTCCCGTGGACTGTTTGGGTAATTTTGGCCCACGCGGGCTGTCTGTTCAGTACACTCAGGATATCCGTGGGTGTCCACCAGCACACACAAGACGTCCGTGGCTGTCCGTCAGCACACACAGGATGTCCGTGGCTTTCTGTGTGTGTCCGTGTGTATCCATCACCACACACAGGACGTCAGTGGCTGTCCATCAGTACACATATCAGCATGCTGGTCCTTGGACTCAGCACGCTGGCCCTTCCCGTGGACTGTTCGGGTGATTTTGGCCCACGTGGGCTGTCTATTCAGTACACACAGGACGTCCGTGGGTGTCTGTCAGCTCACACAGGCCGTCCGTGTGTGTCCGTCTGCACACAAAAGACGTCCGTGGCTGTCCGTGTAGGTCTGTCAGCACACACAGGACGTCCATCGCTGTCCATCAATACACATATCAGCACGTTGGTCCTTGGACTCAGCATGCTGACCCTTCCTGTGGACTGTTCGGGTGATTTTTGCCCACGTGGGTTGTCTGTTCAGTACACACAGGACGGCTGTGGGTGTCCGCCAGCACACACAGGACGTCCGTGGCTGTCTGTGGCTGTCCGTCAGCACACATAGGACGTCCGTGGCTGTCCGTTTCTGTCCGTGTGTGTTTGTGTGTGTCCGTCAGCACAAACAGGACGTCCGTGGCTGTCCATTAGTACACATATCAGCACGCTGGTCCTTGGACTCATCACGATGGCCCTTACCGTGGACTGTTTGGGTGATTTTGGCCCACGTGGGCTGTCGGTTCAGTACACACAGGACGTCCGTGGGTGTCCGCCAGCACACACAGGACGTTCGTGGCTGTCCTTGGCTGTCTGTTAGCACACACAGGACGTCTGTGGCTGACCGTGTGAGTACGTGTGTGTCTGTGTGTGTTCGTCAGCACACACAGGATGTCCGTGGCTGTCCATCAGTACACATATCAGCACGCTGGTCCTTCGCCTCAGCACGCTGGTCCTTGGCCTCAGCACACTGGCCCTTCCCGTGGACTGTTCGGGTCATTTTCGCCCACGTGGGCTGTCTGTTCAGTACACACAGGACGTCCGTGAGAGTCCGCCAGCACACACAGCACGGCCGTGGCTGTCCGTGTGTGGTTGTCACGCCCCCAATCCTGGAAAGGATTGTCGGGACAGCCATGGTTCAAGGAAACGTACCAACCAGTCTTAGGACATCAAGGCAAGCGTTCCATGGTCAGGAAAGAAGGTTAAGGACATAAGGAAACTTAGACATAACCTTATAAGAGCAAAGAGACAGCTAAGACGAGTAAGACGGTAGCTGGATGAGATAGAGAAGTAGCTCGACCAGCTTAACGAAGCTAGGTTGAGTTCACTCCAGCTCAGCCACTACTAAGTCAGCTCCACTAGCTGGACTACTAGCTCACTCAGCTGAGGCAGCTGGGAGTCAGCTCATCTCAGCTAGACGGACTGTTCGGGTTTTAGGCCGATGGTCCGGGTCCGGGTCATTGGCGGGGTGTGAGGTACGGCCATGTGGCCATGGGCTGTTGGGTCCTTGGACAAGGCCGTGGGCTAAGTCCAGGAGGCTTGGGGCGTGGGTTGGGCTTATGACCGACCCCAAACCCAATCAGAAAGGGCGAAAGGATGCAAGTGGCCGAAAGGGGACAACCCTTGGCCGATGGTGCCCATTCGCTTGCAAGTCGTGCCTGTTCGTGGGGCAAGACTTACCCCCTCATTTTTGTATAAATATGGGGGCTCTCCTGTCGAGTACAATACTCAGAGAAAAACGTAGAGAAAGAGAGAGAGAGAGTCTTGGCCAAGAGATCGGCCGGAAAAGGGCCGGTCGTGGTGGTTTTGTATCTCCGGCAAGGAGAACGGTTTAGGAGGGGGGAGGCCGTGTGGTTATGAATACCCAAGGCATAGAGAAAGGTCTGGAGAAGGACTCCAAAGCCGTGGTTCAGTCAGATAGGGTCAGTGGGGTAACCACCGACTCATCGGCTAAGACAATCGGACAGTCCGAAGCGGTCTAACCATGGGCGTTTGGATTGTGTCATATTCTTCTCATTCACTTTATCCAATTCTTCTTCTACTCCTTCTGTACATTGGCGTGGCCTTGTTGATGTGTTGGGATTGGTTATAACCGTGGTTCTAGTAGAGTAATGCGGTCGCGGTCCATAACCGACGAGTTAGGCGCGCGCATGGTCTAAACCGGCCTCAGGTGATCCGATTGGATAGGGGCGGTTCTGTTTTGTTCTGAACGGTTGCAACCCTTCCCTGAACAATCACAATGGTTCATGACTTGTGTAGGTTAAGGCGTGGTCCTTTGGCCATAGGCCGGACACACGCACGGACCAGACAGTCCATACGGACGGTTAGGTCGAACGGTTGGAACATCTGAATGGGTGCGAGTTGCCAAGGGTCATGAGTTGCCAAGAGGCACGTGTGTCCAAATGGTACTAGTTCCCAAAGGGTGTGAGTTCCAAACGGTGCCATTGGTTCAAGGCTTAGGCCGAACCAAGTGGACAGTCCGCGGCTGCATAGTCAAACGGACGGACGGTTAGTTTAACCGGAGTGTTGGGTCGCAAGGTCTGATTGGTTGAAAGGCAATCCGGTTTGGTCTTGGGCCTTACTCTGTGGTATGGATCCAGGCTTTGGGTCGGATCAGGTAAGAAGGGCCGTGAGCCTTTGGGCCGGACTTATTAACTGTCGATCGCACCTAGATCTTAACTAGACGGTTAGACGGGACTATGGACGATCCGGCTATGGTTGGATGGTTCTGGCCGCAAAGGCTAAGTGGGATATCTTACAATCAACTTTGGGTTGGTGAGTAGGATAGGCGCCATATGTCTTATGTAGGGAGTAGACATACATGATGGCAATGGAAGGCCGGCTATATCAGTACATGCTAAGTGGATGATGGCTTATCAAGTCTAGTGGTCGGATCATGTTTCATGACGATGGTTCGATGGCCGAACACTAGTATGGATTGTCACGTGCTGGAGTAAGAGTATTGATGTGATGCTTCTAGATATCAACCTTGGTGTTGATAGCTTCGAGATTGGCTAAGAGTCATGACGAAGTGGGTGGCTAGTACCATGTGTCGTAGACCATAGATACTGAGCCTAAGTGTGATTGTTCAAGGAAGGCCGTGTAAGATCTGATCATGGTTGAGTATGGACGACCTGACCTCTGAATGATGTTTCAAGGTGTCGGTCCTAACCTGATTAATGAATGCATCGGTTGGTATGAACAAATCATATCTGTTGTCTGGGTTAAGTCCCAAGGCCGGTCAGTCCAGATGATGACTCATCAGTTCCAAGTCATGTGGGGATGGTTGGTTGAATGACTAAGTACTTAGGGGAGCTGTTTAATGCAGGAACAAAGATAAAGACCAATAAGAGACTCGATGAGTTGAATGGTTACTTCGAGTCAATGGAGGACCGATGAGCTAATAAGCTCCATAGATGTGGCAAATGTATGATCTAGTATTTACTTATGTAGATCTAGATAGAATGGTTTAGGGGAATTGAACCTCAGAATCGTATGACTTGGTTTGGGTTTAGGATTGACCTTTAAGCTAATTGGTAGTTGAGTAAACTGGCCAAGGCTAAGGTGATTCGACCAGACAAGTGTTAGATTGGTTTTAGACCAATGGTTAACTAGAGAATAATCCGCTGCGTATCTGTTGAAAGGATCTAGGCTATTAATGACTAGGGAAGTCTTTAGCTAAGATCTAAGTTAGCCCTCGCCTTTAGGCGATATTATAAATAAGGGGCAAAAATTAAGAGGTTCGGCCAGGAAGTGGACCGAGCGACGTGAGGCATCGACCGCGGCATAGGTGGCCACGATCGGGTCTTACAGTGTCCGTGTGTGTCCGTTTGTGTCCGTCAGCACACACAGGACGTCTGTTCCTGTCCATCAATACACATATCAGCACGTTGGTCCTTCGACTCAGCACGCTGGCCCTTCCCGTGGACTGATCGGTTGATTTTGGCTCACTTGGGCTGTCTGTTCAGTACACACAGGACGTCGGTGGGTGTCCGCAAGAATACACATGACATCCGTGGCTGTCTGTGTGTGTCCGTCAGCACACACAGGACGTCCGTGGCTGTCCATCAGTACAAATATCAGCACGCTGGTCCTTGGACTCAGCACGCTGGCCTTCCCGTGGACTGTTCGGGTGATGTTGGCCCACGTGGGCTGTCTGTTCAGTACACACACGACATCCGTGTGTGTCCGTCACCACACACAGGACGTCCGTGGCTGTCCGTCAGCACACACAGAACGTCCGTGGCTGTCCATCAGTACACATATCAGCACGCTGGTCCTTCCCTTGGCTGATTTTGGACAACCATAGTGTTGAACTGAAGAGAAGATAGAGCTTCTACAATAATAGGGCAAGCTCTAGAAGATGTCCAGAAGAGTTCAATCAAGCTTCATAAGTGTTCTGAAGTAGTTATCTTGAGAAGTTAAGTCTAGGAAAGACTTAGAACGATCATGTGAAGGCTTTGGAGGAGTTTGGGAGAAGATGGCAAGGTGGTGCAAAGCTACGGCCTAGGGTGAATCATGAAGATGTTTTTGGTCAGTCAAGAAGGAAGATAAGGCAATGTGCATAGATAGGGCGAGTGGTACGGACAAGAGGTCCGTACCATCGACCGTACAGCCCACTCCTCTTGCCCAAGTCATTCGGTTAAGTCCAAGTCAAGTTGTGCAATGTGTGGGCGCGGCATGTTTGAATTAACATGACCGTTGAAGGCTTATGGAGGGAAGGAATATACCTGAGCATATTTGTGGTCCAAGAGACAGGCTGGAAAGGGAAAATAAGCTTTACCTTTACAACACCTTATCTCCTCATGGATGTATCTTGGCCATGTATTCAAATGAAGCAATCTCAGCTCTCCATTCAGTCCAAAGTCGCCAGCTAGCACCAGAACATCAAAGACCACTCTTCTCTCATCCTAGCCATTCAATCTATCTTGTATTCTTGTCTTTAGGATCTAGGTTAAGTCTTTGTGACATGTAAAGGCATATAAAAGCCTCTTGTATGCGATTTGATGATGCAAGCTGAAAGAGTCTCTCTTCTTCATAAACTTGTTTTTGAATCTTATTCAAGGAGGGAGATTATGAAGCCATTGCCTCACGGATGCTCCAAAGCTCTCCAAGGCTGTCGGTTCAAATGAAAGCTCAGTAGATGGTGAATCCGGTTCAAAATCTGTATCTGAGGAGCAGTGGGAACAAGGAGACCTCAAGGTCTTATCCATTCTCCACAGCTCACTGTCTCCATCCATCCTTGAAGAATACTCATACTGTGAGAGTGCTAAAGCCCTTTGGAGTACATTTAACAGGATATATGGGAAAATCTCCAACATCAGCCGCGTATTTGAGATCGAGAGGTCTATCAACATCCTATCCCTAGAAGATGAGGAGTTCACTGCACATCTAGGAAGTTCAGAGCCCTTTGGTCTGAGCTAGATATGCTTAGACCTCAATCTGTTGATCCGGAGGTGTTGATTGAAAGAAGGGAGCAAGACAAGGTGTTTGGCCTATTATTAACCCTCAGCCCTGCCTACAGCGCCTTGATTCAACATATCTTAAGGTCTGAGAAGCTCCCAACACTTGAAGAAGTGTGTTCCTAAGTCCAAAAGGAGGAGGGATCAATCGGGTTGTTTGAGACAAAGGAAACACTCTCCTTTGCATTTTAAGCTGAAAGGAGCTCTCTGTCCAACAAGGCGCTTTACAAGAAGGGGGATAGGAGAGGCCTGAAGTGTGAGCATTGCAAGAGGGACGGGCACCCCAAGGCGAGGTGTTGGATACTTAATCCAAGCCTCAAACCTGCCAAGTTCAAGTGAACCATGCCCATGGAGGTTCAAGAGAGCAGCTCGGATCTCTTGGTTGTAAGCAAACCTCCTAACCCTTAATAAGAGCTTGTGTCTTTATTTATTGTTCTGTGAGTGGTGTCTAGAGTCCCAGAATCTCATGTTTTGTTTACTGCATTGTCTTGTGTGTTGCCATAGCTTGAATCATCATGAATGTGTTGTAGAATTGAGTAGAAAGTCTCTACTGCTTGCATCATGTTTGAAAAGCCGTTTTGCATACATAAGCATGTCTCATACTGTCTAAGTTGAATACTAATGTGGTCTGATGCTAATGCCTATGTTTAATCCATCAATGAAAGTCTTGCATCAATTTGAAATTGTCTAAGTTGCTTGCATCATTGGTTTTGATTGAAACTGTTGTGCATAGCTTTACTATTACTCATGGATTGAAATGTTGCATTCATCATATAGCTAATGCTTTAAGATTGTGCATTCTTGTAGTGATGCATTTAAAAATGAGCCTAAATTGCAAATGTACTGATGTAAGCTTGCATTGCATTTAGAGAACTTAAAAAAAATTGTAAACCTAGGATGTCAATGTATTGTTTAGAGCTTGCATTGTCATTTTAGAGATTGAAAATCTGCTTGTTCTTGCCTTGATTGTCTGGCTTGTCTCAAGTATTATATATTATTTTGGCATTGGTGATCAAACAGGATGGATGATCTTGGTTTGATCCCAAGGGATGATCTGATCTTGCATTGAGTTATGGTGGTGTTAGGTACACAAGGAATGTGATACATGTAACTCGCCAACAACAAGAATGTAGAGACAAAGGTCTTGTGTCATTGAATATCATCACTAGGACATGTTAGTCCATGATCTACAGGAAGTGTAGTGTGATTGATTATGCAATGAGAGATAGCTATTGCATAATACCATGAGGACATATATAGTCCTTAGTCTACAGGAAGTGTAGCATGGGACATTATGCAATAAGATGTGTGTCTTGTGAGGCTCTCTTTGGTGATTCGAACACCTTAGTTCCGGGTTAAGGAAGAGAGTAAACTCACAAGAAGAAAGCTATCATGAAAGATGATAGTTATTAGACCATGGA